>NC_081348.1:35794594-35838344 GCF_029784015.1 Lycium ferocissimum
TTTTTTTCCTTTTTTATAAGCTTTTTATAAAAAAAGAAAAATAAAGTACATGAAATAAAAGAAAAAATGCGTGTTAAAAATATGGGGGTACGGGGGTGGGGTAAGGGTTGGGGGGGGAGGTAAGAAGAAATTCTCATTTTCAAAACGAGTTATCGTCTAGTGTGTTCTTATACGGATACCCTTACGTTACCCATATTTGCCCATATTTTTACGGTTAAAGAGATTGACTGTTATATATTTACCTCAATTATATGAGTGACCCAACCAATACACGTAAGTAAAATGGGCTAATTTTCTAAATATGGCTCAAATTGCCACCTCTAATTACATATCATAGCTATACTATTTATTTAATTATCTATCATAGCTAATTACTATGTATTCATATAGAAGGACAAAAAAATTACCATTAGTTATTTCATTTCCACGCACAACTCTCTCTCCAACAACACTGCCTCTGCTTCCGCCTCTTCTCCTTCCTCCGACGACTCTATAACCTGCTTCATCTTCATCTTCTTCATCAAGTAATTGTCTCCGGTAGAGTTTGTATAGCTTAGTTTCCCTCAAGGCCGAATCGTCGTCTATCGGCATTCTTTACCGGGCGGTGATTTAGTCAGAGAGATGAATTGTATTTGAGATGTAGTTACACTCTACTAACCTGATTCTTCATCTTCTTCAACTCATCACTGCCAGTGAAATTAGATTTGCTCCGAAATCGCGACAATCAGATCTGCTCCAAAATTCCCAATATCAATGGCAGAAATTAGATCTACTCCAAAATTCCCCTTTGATTTGAATATTTTCTGATTTTGTCAATAATAAACAAATAACTCTATAAACAATATCATTTATATAATTCAAAGATCATATAAAGTTTACATCAATGATCTGTTCTCCAGTGAAGCGGCCCAAATACATATCCGATTATACCAAATCACGATTTTTTTAGTGTATTTATATACAATGTATCCTTTGAGTGTATTCTTCCCTTTTTTAATGTATACATTTTTCAACAAGGTCGCATTTGTATGATCTCCAAGTGGCGTAGTTGCATATTCTACGAATACGGTGTATTTTTTTAGTAAATACAAAGGTATTTTTAAAAGGATTTGAAATAGCCACATAAATCAACATTCAATACCACCACCACCACCAACAAATAGAGTTTTGGAGGCAATTAACACAAATACTTACAGACAAGAAGCTACACACACCCGCAACATCGATGAGAAAGCACGAAGCGAGCTCATCCCAGCAGGAATCAAAGGAAATCCAACAACAACTATCCTCAGCGGCATCAACAAATATCATAAATGAACTCCAATCCTTAGGATCAATCGCACAAGAAAGCCAACTCTTTATTTCAGGAACAAGCGGAGATACCAAGAAGGCGTTTTGCAATCTATGTGGATTTTCACTTTACTCTTTCTATTTTTGCTTTTGTTTTTTCTTTATTTTGTTGGACGATTTACTTTTCAATTTATCAATAGAATAGTCACCGTCTCACCGAGACCCACACATCTAGGTGACCTTGATTTTTCTTCAATTAGGGATAAAAATATCTAAAAGAAAGATCGATTGCTACACAGATGCAGGTGGTTTGGCCGCAGAGGAGAGAGCATTGATGAGATCGCCATAGTCGAGTTTTGCCGACAACATTTGGGAGTTTAACGCAAATTGAGGAATCGCTTCTACTTTACTTTCCGTTTTGCTCTTTTGGATATTTTTATCTTCTTGTTTGGACCTTTATTTGGCTTTATTTATATAATAGCCCCTTCAGTGGCTTTAATTTGCTAAAAAAAAAAAAACTTATCTTCTTTAATTTTCGTATGAAACTGATAAAAAAAAAGAGTAAGATTTTAATGTGTGATAATTTTCCAAAGTTAGATATGAATCAGGGACAAATATATGGAAGTTCGATTAATGAGGTATTTGTTGATTGCAACATGCAGACTATATTGGCCATTTATTTTGCTTCCATCACATTTCCTTATTTTTTTCACATGATGCTTGTGTGCAAACTAGAAAGACCTACTAATGGCTTAATTGAAGACTAATTAATGCTAGAGAAAATACATAGTTATCCCTTTCAACTGTAATATTTATTTTTTTTTTCAAAAAGACACTTGAACTTTGTAAAAGTCCTAGTACCCCTTATTCTTATTTAGAAGGGATCCATTACCCTTTAAGAGCCCACGTGGTATAGAGAATGTACTTCACTCTCTAATGGAACGTGCAACAAGCAGACAAAATAGTTTTTTATTTTATTTGTTATATTATAAATACTTTTTTTTTTTTTTTACTTTCTTTATTCTAATTTACTTTTTAGTTCTTTTCTCCCCCTGTCTTCTTCACAAACTCCTCGGCCATTTATTTATTTTTTATTTTTTCAATCTCGAAATGTTTCACTAAATTGAGCTCCTAGGTATATTTACTGTAATTGTTTGGCCATTACGGGAGGAGGTTTCTGGATGTATAATACTATAAAACAACTTCAAATCCCGCTAAAGGCTTCTGTAAATTAACCCTAGAGAGATAAACTCCGGTGATGATGGGTAAAAATCGGAGGACGACGAGGTGGAGTTCGAGTTCGGAGGATTGGGAAGCGCAATTGTGCCAGCGGCAAAGGTTGTTGTCGCCGGCACCGAAATCGAATTGACAGAGGAGTTTAGAGATTTGGGCGACGGTTTTCGAAATCATGGAGGAACTATCAGATATCAAATTGATCCATTGTTGTTATTTTTGTCAAATTAGACTAATTGACGGCTTTCGAAATCATGGAGGAACTATCAAATATCAAATTAATCCATTTTTGTTATTTTTGTCAAATTAGACTAATTAGTCTATGTTGTCAATTTAGTACTGTTTCGAAAGGGAAGAAGTTCACAATTCTCGTTAACTCACTGCGAAGGTTGGTCGGCGGGAGCAGACGGGAATGGGTTTAGGCGAAGAGGAACAAAGGAGGTGAGAAAAAAAATATCGTGAGCAAACTTAAATAAAATTTAAACAACTTGACACACGGTATCCAATGATTGGGGCATGATTTATCCCTTCTTCCTTGTAATTGAGGTTGAACGGGAAAGGTTGTGTTTATGCTATTTTTAAATTGTTCAAGGGGATATTGGAAACTTTACAAAGTTTAAGTGTCTTTTTGAAAAAAAATATTATAGTTGAAGGAGATAATGATGTATTTTCTCTTAATGCTAAATTTAACTTTTTGACCGATCATATTGAAGAAACTATAATTCCATTATACTTGATCAAATTAGTACAAAAATTACCTGTATCCGTGTTTGTCCGAGTTCTATTACGCTAATAGCCTATTTAGTCAAGCTTATAAAATCAACTTAATTTGAAAAATGCTTTTTTTAAAAAGCACTTCTGATGAGAAGAAATTTGTGTTTGATTAATTAATTTGAAAAACATTTTTGATCAACAACTAGTACTTGACCAAAGTTTGAAAAAGTGATTTTAAGTAATTTTTCTCAAAAAATGTATTTTTAAAAAGTTTTTTTGGGGAAAAACTAATTTTTGTAATTTTTTTGTGCTTACCATCTCAGTAACCTCTGTGTTCATTTTTGTAGTTTCTAGAAAACAACTTCTGTTACCCTCCAAAAACACTTAGCTAGCATTTGGCCACAGATTTTGGATCAAATTTTAAAAAATTATCTTCAAATATCTGTCTGGCTATAGATTTTGGATCAGCTTTTAAAAATCTATCTTCAAATTTTTTTCAAGTTCCAATTTTTGGATTTTTGGGACCTACACTTGCAAACCCTCAAATTTTTATAAATGCATGTTCAAAACAATTTCAAAAACTCAAATTTTCAAATTTCAACTTCAAAATCTATGGCCAAACGGGAGCTTATTTTCTCATAAAAATAAAAACTTACCAAAAAAACCTCACTTCACGTTCGAGTCCGGAACCAAAATGCCCCCAAAAAAACCATTTTGAACCAAAATACCCCAACAAAAAAAATGTTACAAAACTACCTTTAGCGCAGTATTTTACTGTGCTAAAGGACTTAACCGTAACGGAGCCGTTAAGTGTTTTAGCGCAATAAAATACTGCGCTATAGTACTAACCGTAAAGGGTTTTAGCGCAGTAAAATACTGCGCTATAGAAAATTGTCTCTCATCTATAGCGCATTATTTTACTGCGCTATAGCGGTCCGCCATTTTCCAAAACCAGCCTCTTATTACATTTTCACTCCTCTTTATGTAGTTTAGCCATATATTAATCATGCTTTGAGACTCCGAAACTTCAATATTTTATATAGAACCCTACTTGTATTTGTACAATTTATAAAATAGGCTCAATACATCAAGAATACTCAATACTTTGGATTGTCGTTTTAGTGGTTGAAAAGTACTCGAAGTCCTTTTTTGTTTGAAGACTTGTAGTCATTAGCTTTACGTTATTTATCTTTTAGGGTTTCGTCTTATTTTTAAATTAATGCTTAACTTTATTTCGAATGTGTCACGTTTTTTTTATTATCAATTTAGGATGTGAAACTATAAACAACAATAAAGACTAAGATAATATGTATAAATATGCAAAAAATATATAATATTTACGATAAATTGTACAACACTAATGTATATACACTATCGAGGATGGGTTCCACATGTAGTATGGCAGAGACTATCCCTAGGCCTATGGCTCATACTATTCCCACCACCCTCGCCATCGTATCCATCGCCCTTTTTCCTCTTAATAACCGGGCGCTCTAAGTCATGATCATCTCCTCTTCCCCTAGCCCTTGCACCCTTAACTAGAACGTGCTTCTTCTTGGGATCTAGTCCTGCTGGCATGCTCAAAACCTCAGGCTGAGCTAGGTCTGGAAACTCGACCTCTTCCTCGTCGGGAGTCGCCACCTTAGGCGCCGAAGGATGAACCTGAAAAATATATAATAATTAGTACCATTTCTTATTTATATTGAATTCATTAACGTTATTTATTTAATCAAACCTGTGTGTCAACGGGCACCTGGGTAGGCTCCTGAGATGGGTGTGGTGGTGAATATGAGGTAGTCCCCTGGACGAGATGCTGTTCGAAGTCCAAGTAAAGGTTATAAAATTAAATAAATATTTACCTTATATTGAATAAAATTAATTTTAAGTAAAAAACTTACATGCGCCTCGGTAGTCTCATGAGAAGACACCTCTGCCTCGGCAGGTTGATGAGAATGCTCCTAAATGAGTCATTCCTGTGGACCCACTGGCGCCGAATCCTAAAATATGGAAAAAAAAATGAAATAATAAGTAACATACATATTTAAAATAAGTACTTTAAATAATCAAATATGTATATTAAATATTGACCTTATATTGAATAAAACAAATTTTAATAAAAAGGTTACCTATGGCTCGACAGTCATATGGGAAGACACGGCTCAGGCTCGGACCCACGAGAAAAGCCCGAGCGGGTGGCTCGGTGGACCCCGCCGGGCCGAATCCTAAAATATAAAATATTACTAAATAATGAGTAACATATATATATTTAAAATAAATAATTTAAATGAACAGATAAGTATTTTAAATACTAACGGGATCAAAAACTCATCGAAGTCAAGAATCTCGGCTCCCCTAAATTCCTCACGAGCCGCTCATCGCTAATGAAGCGCGTAACGCCGCCCAATCAACGTTATCACGCTCCTCCACGATGCATTCGGCTCGGCTGGCCATGGCGACGACCCGGGTATCTCGGCAAGTAAGAGCGCGCCACAGAAACGCAGGCGAGTCCCCGAGCCGAGTCGCCACCGGCCCGGAACGGCCGCGACGGACTAGATCGTGAACGCCTTCGGAACGGGATCGGCCCTCATCCGCCCATCATCTACCGTATGGTGTCCTCCACCACCGTGTCCTCTAGCAGGAAAGACCGTGGCCTCTACGCGCACGGCGTCCTCGGCGAAGACGGCGTCCTGCGCCGCAAGGCCTCTCCTCCTCTCGGGAGCACCGGTCCTCCTCCGGCGTCGCTTATACTCATCCTTCGGAAAAGGCTCCTCCCTGCGCCTAATCTCGCCTACCTGCCGGATACCATCTTCCGATATCCGTACCATCTCCGCCGCAACCCCAGGGTAAGGCGTATGCTCTAACCCCAAGATGTGTAAACGCTGTACGGCCACCAGCTGCATTTGTGTTCAACAGAAAAAAAAGTTATTTTTTAAAACGTAACAATTAATGCAATTAAATAAATCTAAATACGATAAACTTATCAATGCCTCGCATGCCCGCGAGTGCTTTGAGTATCCCACATCCCTTGGGTGACGCAAAGCTGGGTTGCCGATCAATCGACGTGTGATCTGATGATACCAGCGCATGTAATGCTCAATAGGAGTCAAATGGCCGACTACCGCTAAAGTGCCCAACCTGTTCTCCCAACGGTGGAGCTGGACATCCATGAAAGCCGTAAAACCATCATCAACGGCCCAATCATCCCGTGGTAGTGTCGGAGCTCATGCGACGGACGTCGGGGGTATACTGTGTGCCCAAACGTCGTAAGACACGCCGGGCACGTGATCCTCTATGATGTCTGTGTGTATCAATGGACACCGTGACCTCCAAACCCCCCGACCGCCCTACGAATGCGCAAACCATTTAATATAGCGACGTACGACGTCCATATATATAAATAGTCATATGACATATAAATACAAATCAGTGATCACCAAGTAAAAGAGACGTTTAATTAAATTATTAATATAAATTTAAATAGTTTTACCGCATCGTCGGTCATGTGATCAAGCTGGTCCCGGAATGGAAGAATACTGTGGTGCGTATCCACATCCCGGTCAAAACTCGACTCGTCCACCTCACTCGCATAAGGCATGTAAATCTCGAGGTGATGCCTAGGTACGAAAAGAAAAAGACGACATCCTCTCCATGCCCATGCATAATCGTAATAGTAGAAAATACGATTTTTAAGTCGTCATTTCAAGAGGTTTGTCTACATTAAATGAAGGCACACTTAAAATATTACCTGGAGAAGAGCAAAAAATCCAGACACATCTCTGACAACACCAATAGACGCTCGACATGGGCATCTGTAAAGATACGCCAAAACAGCATCGCCCCCGTAGTCTCCTGGGCGGTCCGGATGCTCCAAGAAAACCAAATAACGTGAGCGACAAAAGGCACCCGATGAGTTCGGGGAACAAGATGCCCCCGAATATAATAGCGGTACAAATGGGCATGACGATCGACATCGTCTCGCGGGGGTGCGTCCTCGGCCGGATCCGGACCCTCCGAATAAATGCGAGTGCACTAATCTTAACCCGACTGTCCCGAAATCGGCCCTCGGCATCGAGCACGAAGTCGGTGAGCCTAGTCGGAACTCGTCGCTACGTACGACCGAGTAGGCTCGTATCGAGTGTATAGTGGTACATGCCTATCTACCCGCAATCCAAAGAGAACCTCCCCGCGTCACGAAGTGTAATCGTGGCCTCGCCGGTGCGAAGATGGAAGGTATGTGTGTCTGCGGCCTCCATCGCTCAATCATGGCCATGATGAGCGCCCAATCATGCTGTACCCGACCAACGGACACGCAACGGTAGATGCCGCCCCGAAACAATATCTCCAAGACGCGAGGGTGTGGGGGGTGCTCGCGTAAAAGAGTCCACGCTCTCTGCATTCTACGGGGACGGAGCCTAATAGATATCTCTATAGTACCAGCCCATAATAAGTCTGACCTATGATTGTCTTGCAAAGACAATACTGATTTATCAGCGGGCCCCGGGTGAACAGCGGGCCCCGGGTGATCATCGGGCCCCGGTGAGCATCGGGCCCCGAGGGAACATCGGGCCCAAGGGGAACATTCGGATCCATGAAAGAGTCCGATCTGTACAAACTAAATTAGTCATTATTTTTGAAATGAAAGATAAATTATATTAACTAATTAATAATTTGTAGGGAATATGTGAATTATGTAGTATTATATCTTGTGAATAATTAACATGGGATATGCAGTAAATTTAATATGTGATAGTAAGGACACATATGTGATGGCAAAGACTTTTAAGTTAATTACTTTTGAATTATGTGATGGCAAAGACTTGTTAAGTTAATTAGTTTGGGAATCGAAATTCAGTAGTAATATTTGTTTATAACTCTATTTTGAATATGTGATATATTTTTAGTTGACCAAATAGCCAACACAACTACGATAAAATTAAACTAAAAGAGTATATTCGTCGACCACATATTTTCCTACAAACTTTACATTTTTTTTATTAGCTTATGTATTTATGAAAAGAAGAACTTTAACTATTCTTTTTAAGATAATCTTTTTTTATTTAACATATATATATTCACGCTTTTAAAATTATATAGATTGACAATTCATAATCATTTACAACTTGTTTGGATGGTTGTTACCTATTGTATTATATTATGTTGTTAGTTTAAATACAATGTTTACTCTGATTGTTACTTTAATTTTATTTTTATGTAACGACGAAAGGTCCTATTTTATGTAACCACTGATTTGGTCCTATACAATACAACATAATACGATAGATGTCAAAACAATACATAACAATCATCCAAACAAAGTGTTAACAACATAATAATTCATTACCAATCAACTTCTTTCAATTCATAAATAATATTTAACAACTGATAAATTCATAATCAATATTTAACAGATAATCAATTAACAAAATAATAATTCATTAACAATTCATAAATAATTAACAAATTAACAACTCATAAACATATAACAAATTAACAATTCATAAACATTTAACAAATAATGAATTAAATAAAAAAATAATAATTTCGGAACAAAGGGCAAAAGCCACTGCCCAGTTTAACAAGAATTAAAAAAAAAAGATTTTTTTTTTCGAAAATGGCAAGGGTTAAATGTTAAGCATGCTTAGAATATAATGTATATAACAAAAGTTTATAGTAGAAATCCTTAATCGAAGATTTTTTGTAAAGTTATTTTAATCGAGTTGTACGCCGCTTTTTCCCAAAATTCGAACTTAGAATCTTGCTCCTTGACTTGAATATACCAAGAATCTAAACTTTTACAGATGAAATTTAATAGAAAATGACGTTTTGGAATGTGCGGACCACCTCGGTTTCGCCTCCAATGGTGTTTTTGATTTTTTTTGTCCACTGGAGGGATCAGTGGTGGAACTCGATGGGTTTAAAGTGGAGCGCTATGGCTAAAGGTAGTTTTGTAATATTTTTTTTAGGCAAAAGACATCGAAACCCCCCCGAACTATACCCGAAAAGTCGATATCACACCTAAACTATACTAACGACCTATTACACACCTTAACTTAGTAAAACTGAATTAAACTACCCCTCGACAGACCAAAACTCAGGCGCGTTATTATCCACATTTTTTAGCGCGTTGGAGCTGTTAAAAGGGCCAAGATAATTTTAAAAAAATGGAAAATAACTTGCTAAAACCTAATTAACATTACCGTTCACACCATTTTCATCCACCCTACATTTACTTCACCCACCCACATTTACCATACCCGTTTAGAACCCTAGGCCAAAGAACTCTCCTAAATTTGGTGAAGAACACGCCCAAATCGGAGCAAAAGACCAGTTGTTTTTGAATCAAAGGTAACTAAGTTCAACTTTATTTAGCTTGTTCTACTGTATTTTGCCCGTTTTCTCTCTCTTTTTTTTTTTTTTTTGTTGCATTTGTCTGTACTCTTTAATTTCGTATGGAGCACTTGTTAAGTTGATTTTTTTTTGTTCTTTTTTCTGTTAAAGATTGTTATGCAATGGCTAAAATAGGCTTAAGTAAGTTTTGTAAGCAAGAGGATGATCATGAGTTGAAGGATGTGCGATGCAAACATGGATTTCTTTTGCCATTGTTGACTTCTTGGACCCCAAGAAACCCCGGTAGAAGATATTGGAGTTGTCCATATTATGGTGTAAGTGAATTTTATTTCAAAAATTGAACTTTGAAGAAGTGAATTTGCCTTTGAAAAGTTGAAAGACTGATTGTTTTTAATTCATTTTATTACATTTTAGGGTGCTAGATCATGTGATTTTTATCTTTGGAAGGATGCTGACATTGATCCAAGATCCAAATTTGTTATTCCTAAATTGGTGGGAAGAATTGGTGAACTTGAAGCATCATTGGAGTCTTTTGGAAAAGATGATTACAAGCCTTCTCTGTCGTCAACAAACTCCGTGGAAAGCAAAATTGATATGAACAACATAGAAATTCAACTAGAAAATTTTGGAGAAGACATTAAGAAGATGAAGGAAAAAGAGAAGAAGTGGAAGAGTAAGTTGGCTAAGTCCAAGAAAAGGGAGAAAGTTCTTTTGATTTCATTATTGTGTATTTGTATTGTAGTAGTAAGTTTTCTATTTCAAAACTTTTTTTTTAGAGGTGTTTCAATGAAGTTGCCCTAAGCTCTTGTTGTAGTTTGGCATGTCGTTAGCGGCATTGCACTTGTTAGTGTTGTAAACAACTTGTTAGTGTTGGAATTTTGTGAAATGAAATGGCAATGTTGTTGTAATGTTGTTGTTGTGCAATTCTTAGTCTTGTGCAATTGCGTCTCAAAATTAGTAAGTATAAGGCATATAACAGTGACAACATTTCATTTAACATTGAAAGAACTTTCATTAATCGAAGGCATAAAACATGAAAATAAATAAAGAGACCTATTCTATGATTACGATCTCCGGTGCCTTCTTATTAACGAAGAAGCATATGCGCCCGCTGACCTCGCAAGCTTGAAATTCCAAAACATTTCCTCTTTGCGTCCGTTGTCATCAACAAACGCCTTCCATCCTTGGCAAAGACGCTTGTATGCACCCACTTTATATTGCATATAGTAGGCGTGAGCATTGTGAAGAACAACCGCTTCACGGTCATGGTTTGGAAGAAATTCGAAAGTATGGAAAGGAAATATGAAGTCATCCTTGTCCACGTATGATTTTGTTAACTTCTTCTCAAATGTTGTTAGGATGGTAGTCATTTTTGGTTTGAGGGGTTGTAATGAGAATTAGTGGAAGAAGTATGATTTAATAAGAAGGCAGATTTGGGTGAAGCATTAACCACCAACCACCTCACTTAAAGAAGCCAAAGGAAATGGTCAAAATCTTGAATTACGAAAACGAGTACAATGACTTCAAAAAGTGTACCAAGACTTGACCAAAACTGAACAAAATCAGTGCCATTCGAACCCACGCGCAGTCAAAATTTTAAAAAAAATTCGCAAGGCAAGTTTAAATTTCGCTATGCCGGACCCGGCATACACTTGTGAAGGAAATACCAAAGTTATGCCGGACCCGGCATACTTATGCCTTATGGGCAGACTTGGCATAAGTATGCCGGTTCCGGCATAACTTTGATAATTCCTTCACAAGTTTATGCCGGATCCGGCATAAAAGTTTGCCCTTTAAAAGTATGCCCCCATCGGCATAAACTTGTTAAGGATTTACCAAACTTATGCCGATGGGGGCATACTTATGCCTTATGGGCAAACTTTGCCTTGAAGCATATATATGTATTTTTTCAAGCATATAAACCAAAGTTACATGGAAAAGTATTATGCTTGCAACCAAATGTCCATCCCGTATACAAATTCACACTTTGCCCGGCAATACAAAGTAGTTAGCAATTGTTGATAGACTTTAGAAATTTGGCATTCAAGTGCCACTCGATTGCATCTTCGTGGCGACCCAAGAAACATTTTCCCATCTTTATTTTGAATGCTCCATCACAAAAGGACGTGGTACGATTGTTGGTATGGCTTTAACTTTGTTTTGTAAAAGTTTTTGGATGGAATAAAATAGACTTTCAACAAAAAAAAAAAAAAAGTTTGCCTTATAAGGCAAAATTTAAATTTTGTATGCCCCCCTCCGTGTACTTTTAGTTATGTTTAACTAAAAGTCTGCCGGAGGGGGCAGACTTTGTCTTGAGGGGCAGACCCAAGAAACATTTTCCCAACCTTCTTTTGAATGCTCCATCACAAAAGGACTGTGGTACAGATTGTTGGTATGGCTTTAACTTTGTGCTGTAAAAGTTTTTTGGATGGAATAAAATAGACTTTCAACAAAAAAAAAAAAAAGTTTGCCTTATAAGGCAAAATTTAAATTTTGTATGCCCCCTCCGGCAGACTTTTAGTTATGTTTAACTAAAAGTCCGAAGGGGGTGACTTTGTCTTGAGGGCGACCCAAGAAACATTTTCCCAACCTTCTTTTGAATGCTCCATCACAAAAGGACTTTGTTGGTATGGCTTTAACTTTGTCTTTGTTTTTTTGGATGGAATAAAATAGACTTTCAACAAAAAAAAAAAAAAGTTTGCCTTATAAGGCAAAATTTAAATTTTGTATGCCCTCTCGGAGTCCAGGGGGCGACTTTGTCTTGAGGGCAACCAAGAAACATTTTCCCAACCTTCTTTTGAATGCTCCATCACAAAAGGATCGTGGTACGCATTGTTGGTATGGCTTTAACTTTGTCTTTGTAAAGTTTTTTGGATGGAATAAAATAGACTTTCAACAAAAAAAAAAAAAGTTTGCCTTATAAGGCAAAATTTAAATTTTGTATGCCCCCTCCGGCAGACTTTTAGTTATGTTTAACTAAAAGTCTGCCGGAGGGGCGGGGCAAACCCAAAAACATTTTCCCAACCTTCTTTTGAATGCTCCATCACAAAGAAGACGTAATGCAATTGTTGGTATGGCTTTAACTTTGTCTTGTAAAAGTTTTTTGGATGGAATAAAATAGACTTTCAACAAAAAAAAAAAAGTTTGCCTTATAAGGCAAAATTTAAATTTTGTATGCCCTAACTTTTAGTTATGTTTAACTAAAAGTTTTTTTTTGAGATTTTAGTTATGCCGGATCCGGCATAACTTTAACTTTTTTTAAAGATTGTAAATTGAAGGGTAAAATTTAAAGACCACAAATTTGAGGGGCAAAATTTAAAGACCACCCCAAACGAAGGGCAATCCGTGCAAAAAAATGACAAAACTGCCAACAATTAAGGCTAACAAAACTGCCAACAATTAAGGCTAAAGAACTAACGTTAAATGCGATCACAAGGTTGCATACCCATTGATCAAAAGAGAGTGACTTTACATAGACAAGAACTAACGTTAAAGTGCAGTCACAGCTGCCAATTCACCAATTCAAGTGCAGTCACAGCTGCCCAAAACAAACTTAAATGCAGTCATATCTACCAAAACACTACATATAGTTAAGGCAAAATACATCAAATCACAACTTAAACTGTACCCAAAATATAGATTTGATGTATTTTGCCTGTAGGTAACCCCAACCAAATGCAGTCACAGCTGCCTAAACAAAGTATTTAAAAAACTACATAAACAAATTCACAAAGCAGTCACAGCTGCCAAAAACAGTCAGTAGAGATAGAATGGTCAAATTCACAAGGCAAGCAAGCTGCCTTGGCTCATTTGTACAGCTTTAGTCCTGGTTTGACTCTGCTTTTTGTTCCTTCCTTGTTGAAGCTGCCTGGAGGTCATAGCTTGTCTTCCTTGCCATTTCACACCACCACTTGCTTTGTCTTTGCTCACCGTTGACAACCGCACTAGATTTGATGCTTCGAACCCTTTCACTAGGCAATCCAGGCTGCTCAAATGAATAGAACTACTTGTTAGTGGTACTTAATTTCGTAAAAATGTTATTTAATTGTTAAACATAGAACAGTCTTACATTGATGACAGTTGCTCCACTTTGTGTGTGCAACACTCCCATTCCAACCATCTTTGGCCTTTTAGTAGCAACACTCTACAAATTATACCAAAATATTAGCAACTAGTTCAACACTGAACTGTGCATATGAAGAATGTGAAATTATTTACCTTTTCAGTTGATCCCTTTGGCCTACCCCTTCCTCTACCAGTTGGAGCTGGTGCCTTTCTTGGGCCAGAACTTGAACTTGGGCCAGCAGAAGCACTTGCAGTTGCACTTGGGCCAGCACTTGCAACTGAACTTGGGCCAGCACTTGCAGTTGCACTTGGGCCAGCACTTGCAACTGAACTTGGGCCAGCACTTGCAACCGAACTTGGGCCAAGACTTGCGGTTGCACTTGGGCCAAAGCACTTGCAGCTTGCACTTGGGCCGTTGCGCCAGTTGCAGGATCTCTAAGACATTTCCTTTTATTATGACCTGGGGTATGACACTTACTGCATGTCATTTCAACCCCCCTTTTGGACAGTTTTCCTATTTTTTTGGATTCACTTGCCTCTTTCCTCCTACCGCCTTAGGCCCGCACGGCATCTTCCTCACTTCGTGTGGTATAACAAAGAGGATTTGTGGATGGTGGCCACATCTTCAAGTTTAGAACTGGTTGAATAAAGTAGCTATATGTCTTCATATAGGTATCTCTAGAATACCACCGAGAAATGTAATCCATTGGTTCAACCTCTTGTGAAGAGCAAGAATTGCATGAGGACATGGGATGCCTTTCAACATCCATGCTCTACAAGAACAAGTTTGTCTAGGCAGATCCACAATATGTCTAAAATGACCTTCAACAACCTCATATCCTGTATCAGAATTCCATTCAATACTGCATTTCATAGACCTTGCAGAAGATGCTCGTCGTAACTTTCAATGCCATTGGAGAAAAGTCATGAATCCAACTGTCACAAAACTCCCTCATCCGTCCTATTCTCTTCATCATTTTGACTCTTATTTCTTCAAGCATAGTTATTACGATCTTGTGCCTTGCACCAAGATTCAAGAGTTGAAACATTCAGCCATGTTGTTGTCTATAATGTCACACTTTGTGGTATATTTCATGTAAACCTTGCTCCACCTTTCGTGGTTGTAGTACATCAACTTATCAAGGCATTCTTCTCCCAACAGCTTTCATGCGCCTAAGTTCTCATTCACCGAGACTCAAAAGTTGACTTTGCACACCTCCGTAAGCAATTCTTCCTCTCAAGGCCTCTCGTATTTTTGGGACCAATTGGCTAAAACATGCCTAGCACACATTCTATGTTCAACATTGGGCAAATGTTATGGCACTTTCAAGACCCCGTGAGGAATAAAAAATAGGCGCTTAGTAAAGTAAAAGAACATTATGGTAAAGAGTTATGAAATGGAGTGAATTCAACACTTAAATCTTACCTTCGCATATCCGTTATAACAGCCATGTCCGTCCCATCTCCCACCAAGATCTTCCTTTAAAATTCGATAAACCAAGTCCAATTGTGCTTGTTCTCAACCTCAACTACCGCCTGTGCCAAAGGCATCATCTCGATTGTTTCCATCTTTACAAACAAAGAACAAGTAATTGACCTTTTGAGATTCCCTTTAAAAAGCAACCATCCAAACCAATGCACTTCCTACAACCAAATAAGTATGACTTCTTCATTGCATCAAAACATATGTAGAATCCTCTAAACATTTTTTTTCCACCTTCAAATGTCTCATCACTAAGCCTAACTACACATGTACTACCCGGATTTGATCTTAACAACTCATCCCTATAATCTAAAATCCTCCCAAACTCCAAAACATGGTCACCCCTCAACTCAGCCTAAAACCTTGTTTCTTGCTCTTCTACACACGCTCTACCAACATAAAGATCCAACTCTTTCTTAATGAGCCGCTGCAACTCAAAAATCCTAATGTTTGGTTGTTCCTTTATTCTCTCATTATAGTGACTAGATAAGAATTTGGTATTGCAAAGCTTGTTCCTATTGGTAGGGTCACACATGTGAATTGGATTATAGGTCTTCACCACAAAGTTGTTAGTCCTAGAGTCAAGACTGCAAATAAAAGCCAAGGACAACCCTCACACACCTAACCCTTACCCTTGTAGGTTCATTAATACATTTTTCAATGGCAACATGCTCATGGACCGCATACTTGTAACTGCAGCTTCTAAATTCATTAACACTTTCAAATTGGAGGCCTGTTTCCCACACTATTTTCTTGGAGGTTTTATCAAACACAACTCGTTTGTCAACTTCCTTCTTTTTGCTTTTACTCTTTGTTCAACTACTCCTTCATCATCATCGATATGTCATCCGGATCGCTCAAAATCGGCGCCTTCATCCGAGGGGTAATAAGGCTCATCACCAGCTAACTTACCTTCCATGGTGTCTCTATTAGCACCTTCAGATTCATCATACCCCACATCTGGCCCTTTTGGTCCTGAACCTAACTTAACATGTTCAGGAACAGGAGCTCTTTCACCCCTCTTCCTTCTTTTTCTTTTTCCAGCTCTCTCTTCCTCCCTAAAACCCCTTAGCTCCTCATCTACATCACTCTCACTATGTACTTCTCCTTCATCAAACAATCCATCTAGGTATGAATCTAAATCACTACCACCTTAAAAAAAGTAGGGGTAGGATTTGATGCGAAGAGAGTATTAGGGCAGGATTTGGTTCGGTAGTAGTATTAGGGGCGGGGATTTGATGCAGTTGTATAGAGTATTAGAGCAAGGTTTGATTCGATTGTCAAAAGTTGGAGGAGTACAAGGGACGAACTTGGAGAGTTAGGTTGGAGAGGCGATTTTGAGTTGGTTCAAAAGGAGGTTCATTGAATGGCTCTAAATCAAAGATCAAATGCATCAAAAGATGGAACACCACTACCCCCAAAGTCTTGACCACCACTTTATCAAAAGAAAAACATCACTTTCCTCCTCCACATGGGTTACATATTCTAATAAGGGTGGGACCACTAGGGGCTCTTCAACCATGTGACACACAAAAGCCTCCAAAATATCCCCATCCCCCAAACATGCAAAGAACTCGGGTTGTATCCCTATCACATTTGATTTCTACCAATACCACACTATCGACAAATTTAACATAAATGGTGCATTTATCGTGGTCATACCCTAATTCTTTCACACAATCAAGCAATTCAAAGTAACAAAATCTATCTAAATCCATACGTGTAAATTCAGCACTTGTCCACCAACGTAGGGTTTTTTGCCGGTCGTTAAATTACCACCATGGTAAAATCGCAAAGTAATCGGTTCATAAGACATATTTCCACCCGAAAACAAGATAAATACTTCAATTTCATAGTCAATGAAATACACAACAACCAAATTGACATTTACATTTTCAAGCATTTACCCAAATATTTACACCGTAAATTTGTAGAAAAATTAAAGACGCAAAAAAAAACCCTAGTTCTAATCGCACAATACAAAACAAAATGAGACAATGGACTAACCTTTTAGTAGCACAAATGATTTTTGCCCTCCAAACGTCAACAAAAAACCCAACTTGAATCGTCCAAGTTCAGACAATCACCAACACTTCGATTAAAGGTTTACGATGAAGAAAAACTAAAAAACTGTATGAAATCCGACAATATTGAGCAGGTAAACTATAAAAATAAATGATTTAGGACGAATATTGAACGATTTGTTGTTTGTGCTGTCGTTTGATTTTCTACATTTGGGCGTCGTCGATGTGTGTGGGTTTGGGTGGGTTAGGGTGATGAAACGGGTTTGGGGTGTTAAAATGGGTATGGGGGGTTAAAAATGGGTTTGGGTATTAAAATGGCTTAATTATTTTAAATATATTATTATGACGTGATTATAAAATAAATTAGTTCATTTAATACGTGGCTTCATCCTGGGACGAGTGTTGCCCACGACATTCACTGATTGGGAGTTTTGGTCTGTCGAGGGGTAGTTTAATTCAGTTTTACTAAGTTAAGGTGTGTAATAGGTCGTTAGTATAGTTTAGGTGTGATATCGACTTTTCGGGTATAGTTCGGGGGGGGTTTTGATGTCTTTTGCCATTTTTTTTATTGGGGTATTTTGGTTCAAAATAATTTTTTCAAGGGCATTTTGGTTCGGACTCCTTCACGTTCACGGTGTTGATGTCACGTTTGTCTGTTGCAAAAGGTCGTTGCCACTTGCCACGTTTTCCATTCCATTCCATCACTGCTCGATCTATTCAAACCAAATTACTGCAAAACTCTTTCTTTCTTTTTCTTCAAAATCTCATCCAAAAACCCAGCTTCTAGGGTTTTGATTCATTCAACCTACACTACACCATTGCTTATATATCACATTAATGCACACGTATCCGAATACACAGTGGCTTTAAGATGACGAACGAAGGATTAGACAGGGAAAATGGCGGGTCTATGGATTCGACTGAATCACGTTGGGTATTTCAGGACGAATATGACTCGGAGATCGATAGTGGTGATCGTGATACTGTTGATTGGGATGGTGATGATTTGACACCCATAAATGGCATGGAATTGGACTCTGAGGATTATGAGGAGGAGCAGAAGCTGATCCGTACTGGTCCTCGTGTTGATTCCTTTGATGTCGAAGCTCTTGAAGTTCCTGGTGCTCAAAAAAATGATTTTGAGGTCAAACTTTCGGTCATTTCTTTGTTTTGCATTGCTAGTAGTCCTACTGGTTTAAGTGTCTTAGTTTCAGTGGGCATAAAATTAGTAATAAAAAAGAGATTTTGAATATCGTGGTTCTAAATCAAAGGTATGTGTAATGTACAAAAATGTTGCATATAGGATGTTTGAATTGTCAACTTACTAAATATAGAAAGAGGCACTCTTTTTGGGACAGACCAAAAAGGAAAGTAAAACACTTAAATTGGGACGGAGGGAGTAAACTATTTGAGATTTGCTATATATATCCATTCGCTATATTTTAGCCAATATTGTTCCAAGTACATTCCAAATTGATAATGGAGAAAAGTTGGAAAGTTGAAGTTAGTTTTACTAATGTTGGTAGTTAATGCAAGCGGCTGGTGCTACTTTGTATTGCTGTTCTTTCCTTCCATGATCAACTTTTTATATAGAATTTATTTGATGTGAGATCATTTTCTTAACAACAATGAATGAACTGAAATGTGGAGTCTGTTGATGCTCATCTGATATACTAGAGGGTAGATAAACAGAAGACTAAAAGGACTCAAATAGCAGAAGGATAGAAAGGGCTAGTCAAACTTAGAGAAAGCAGCATGAAATTCAAGTTTGTTATAAGAAGGAATGAACAGACAAAGTTGTTGAACTAGATCTAGGTGTGTGCTTAGCTCTTTTCTTAGTAATCAGAGAAGCATTTATCTTCTTCCTGCAATGTTCTCAGTTAAGTCTGCAAAGCTGACATTACCTTCAGCTATTGAAAATTTGCACAGCCTCCCACTAAATTTTTGCACTCATTTAGTCATGCATTTTACAGCTCTCCAATGCCAATACATTTCACGTTATCAATTGAAAATCTTGTCTGCTACGAAAATCTTTCACTTAGTGTTGTTTTAGTTTGTCAGGAAGTTTCACTTTTTTTTTGACTAAGCAAACACACTTTGTCCAATTTCACATCCTACCATTGCTTGATATAGCTTCTTTACCAGTTACCACGAATGACATGTGAAATAACTTTGTACAACAACACACCCACCTGATCAAGAAACAACAACACACCCAATGTAATCCCACAGGAACTTTGTAGCTTGTAGCAATTAGAAGAATTCCAGTTACTTTCTTGTTAGAGACAATATTTCCAATAGAGAGCGAGACTAGGGTAAAAGTCATTTGATGGCTGTAACTGTTAAAAAAATAAGGCGTGAAATGACTATCCTGCAAACTTGAAGCTGCGGGCAGAGGACTAAATATTTCAGCCAGAAGAAATGGCTGAAAGGCAGCATCTTACAGTGAATGGTCTGACAATATTGCTGCCTGCAAATGTGTTGGTGGAAAAACAATTTTTACAAATAGTATCTTTTCTTGGACAAAAACTCTTCTTCAAAATTATGCAGCAAAGACCACCTATGTTTCTTGATCGCATCAGCCATTGATCAGGGATATCGCTTAATTTGAGAACCTTCACCTTTATTTGCTTTTGGCTTTGTTTAATAGTTCCTTTTTCTCAGTATTATTAGACGCGAAAACCCGAAAAGAGCTTCAAGGGCTGTTTGAGATTTAAGCGTAAAGAGCAAATAAAGTGTTGGCTTTAATGAAAAAAGGCACAATTGAAGAGAGCAATAAAAGATACATGTAATACAAGAAAATAAGAATAAACATAAGCAACAATTATTTGCATAAAAGAATTGGAAAGAAATATAGAAATAGTTTTTCTGTAGTTCTGTCTTCTTCAATACATTGTCTATGGGTGATCAATGGTGAGACTTAAGCCTTAGCAGCTTGGTGCCAGAACTAAAGCATCCCCTAAGGGAGGCAAAGCGCTCGCCTACTATTTTGCGCCTTTATTCAGGGCTTAAGCGTGCCTCAAACGAGCCTTTGACAACACTGCTTTTTCTGTTAACTTCATTGGGCCAAGGTCCTTTCCAGAGAATGATAGAATTAACTAATATTTGTGTGTATTTTGCAGGATGTCTCAGTGGGTAGGACAATCCTGTTGGCCTTTCAGACTCTTGGAGTTGTTTTTGGGGATGTGGGAACGAGTCCCTTGTATACCTTTAGTGTGATGTTTAGTAAGGCCCCAGCCAATGGCAATGAAGATGTTCTTGGTGCATTATCCCTGGTTTTATATACCTTAATCCTCATTCCCTTGGTCAAATATGTCCTTATTGTTCTTTGGGCCAATGATGATGGTGAAGGTGAGCTCACATTTAACTTGGCTAATTGTTTCACGACATTTACCACATTACACTTCATGTTTTGTGTGTTCTGATTTATTCAATTAGTTGGTTAATGACTGCAGGTGGTACCTTTGCTTTGTACTCATTGCTTTGTAGGCATGCAAAGGTTAATCTTCTCCCCAATCAACTTAGATCAGATGCTCGCATATCAAGCTTTAGACTGAAGGTGCCATCTCCAGAACTTGAGAGGTCTTTAAAAATAAAAGAAAGACTAGAAGCTTCATTGACATTGAAAAAGCTTCTTCTGATGTTAGTTCTTGCTGGCACTTCAATGGTGATTGCTGATGGTGTTGTTACACCTGCTATGTCAGGTACCCCTAGGACATTTTACAAAATTTGTTGCCTCTGAGAAGTGGATGGTTGCCGTATTATGGTCCTCTGCGGTCCTTTTCCTGCTGTGTAAATTAGCCTTACCTATTTCTTTGTTGTACTCAATGTTAGTTTTAAACTATTGTGGATGCAGTAATGTCTGCTGTTGGTGGCTTAAAAGTTGGAGTTTCTGGGGTTAAGCAAGGTAATAATATCTGTACATTATTGTTCACTTCATGAAGTGGACATCTGTGAAAATTGGAACTATATAGAGAAGGTAAGCTCTTTCTTTGCAAAGATGACACAAGCTAATAAGAAATGGTTCAAAAATTTGCTTTATACTCTGATAGTCTACGTGCAACAAGATGTAAACCTCACTGCCACCACCTACCTCAGTAATTGAAGGATTTTATGATTATGTTGCATGTTGCATTGTGGCAAAGTAAGATTGCTAAAGAAAGACTAGTAGCCTGTTTGTCCAAGCTTTTGGGAAGTCAGAAGTGCTTTTTTTTTTTCTTTTTTCAGAAAGTGCTAATTTAGAAACTCAAGGTGTTTGGCCAAGCTTTTAGGAAAAAGTTTGCTTTTGAGTAGCAGCAAAAACAATTTTTCAGAAGCTAGAAATGGTAGCTTTTCCTTGGAAGCACTTTTGGAACAATGACCAAGCACAAAGTATTGCTCTAATATTGGCAAAAGTGCTTTTCAAATTGATTAGCCAAACACAAACTGCTTAAACTCCAAAAGTACTTTTCAAAATAAGCAGATTTTGGAAGCTTGGCCAAACAGGCTATAAGTGTGTTATTTACGATCTCTCCATCATGACCTTAATGTAGGCCTAATTATATCATCTGATGTAGTATTTTATTTTTGGATGGTCATATCTAGTGTTTTTGAAGTTTGATGTGGGATTGCTGCTGCCCAATTACTCTAAGTATTTGTTCTTTGCATCTCGTGGCGGTGCACGAAGCATCATGCGTTCACGCAGTGTCCTAGGATGGGATGCACCTCAAGGGGGCGTGATGTAGACGGCTTACCTGGATATTACCTAACTATGAAGTTATAAAGCTTCTAAAACTAAATCCACAATGTTATTTAACTTTCTAGAATCAGACGAGAAAATGAATTCCATTCACTCTTTTATCATTGTGTAAGCCCTTTTAGTTTCAAGTTTCTTAGATTTTATTTCTTTTGCAGATCAAGTAGTGATGATCTCAGTGGCATATCTTGTAATTCTCTTCAGTGTACAGAAGTATGGGACAAGTAAAGTGGGTCTTATAGTTGGTCCTGCTTTGTTTATATGGTTTTGTTCCCTGGGTGTTATTGGTGTCTACAACCTAATTAAGTATGATTCTCGTGTTTGGAGGGCATTTAATCCTGTTCACATATACTATTATTTCAAGCGCAACTCAACAAAGGCCTGGTACTCTCTTGGTGGCTGTCTTTTGTGTGCAACAGGTAGACATCTGTTCAGAAATATTTTCCTGCAGACTTGTTGCTTAAGAAACATCATATCTAATCCATCCATTTCTTATTTTCTCTCCCTTCCCCCTCGGGGAGGTCAATTTAAACTCAGTGCCACCATAACCCTAAGAAAACGAGATTGGGTTTATGTGTACTTGGGGCTAGGGGACATAAGTGTTTGCAGGGAGAAGTGACTTACTAAATTGCCTTCCACTGAAGAAGTAAAGTTTTGGAACTCACATATATTCCTTGACATCGAATCACCAAAAGTCTGCCAGCTTTAGGGAATTACTGTGATAATAGGGCCTTAGCATGAACTTTTTTCAAGTCTTGGGAAAAAAGCGGCCTTTTGACATGGATGCCTTTTTAAGTTGTTTCCTTGGCCACTGATGAGTACATTTTCAGATTCCACTTGAACTACAATTCTAATAAAAAGATTTTGCCTGTGCAAGTCATGCCACGTGTGAAACATTTATCATTATCATTTCACTTCCTAATCTAATGTATAGTCAAATTTCATCTTGAGTATCTTTCTGACCGTTGCTGTATTCTCATTTCCGTTGTAGGGTTTGAAAGTTGATTTCTCTAATTTATTTCTCTGCTTTCTTGTCCAGACCTGCATGCATAATGCAGCTTCAATAAAATAGAACCACTGAGTTGGTAGATTGTGAAGCCCTTTTAAGTAAGGGTCTCATCCAGAGCCATATGCAGTTTTGTCTGTCCTTTAACTTGATTCAAAGGGTAAAACTCTGGGTCAAGCTTCTATATGCAACAGAACCAGTTGTAAAAATTAAGCTGTCATCTAATTAGTGTGTTGACTTGTGGGGAAAACATGAATAATACGCCTTCTTTTTGAGTTTTTTAGGATAGGTTGTGTTTGACTGTTTGTGATTTTGCCATCAAGCCCGTTCTTCTTTTATCTATTTTATTAGATATACAGCTGATCACCAATTCCGAAATTCAGGTTCTGAGGCAATGTTTGCAGATCTTTGCTATTTTTCTGTGAGGTCAGTTCAGGTATGCAGCACGAGTTTTTTTTTTTGGGTAAAAGGGGGTACTTAATATAATAACATAAATCCATGCATTTTTGTGACATAACCGTGCCTCCCTCTTTTTGTCACTAAAGATATCCAATTTGGCAGATATAGTTATTGACTACAGAATGTTGTTCAATTTACAGCTTACATTTATGTTCCTTGTGCTGCCATGCCTTCTATTGGGATATCTTGGTCAAGCTGCGTACCTGATGGAGAACCATGCCGACACAACACAAGCTTTCTTCTCTTCTGTACCAAGTAAATTTCTAGTCCTGTAGCACTCATTCTGAGAACATCTTGTTTATTTATAATTAACTATGGAAAAAATTATGGGCATAATAATTGGAGATGTAAAAATATAAATGGAAACAGAAGTGTCATGATCATGTGTAGTTTTCATTATTACAGATACTTTCTGAATATAAAGGACACGCAGACAAAGTATTCGTTGGGTGAAATTCTGCCATTATATGCAGGTGGAGCTTTCTGGCCTGTCTTCTTGATTGCCAATATAGCTGCTTTGATTGCCAGTAGGGCAATGACCACGGCAACTTTTTCTTGCATTAAACAATCCACAGCTCTAGGCTGCTTCCCTCGCCTTAAGATCATTCATACATCTCGGAAGTTCATGGGACAGATTTATATCCCAGTCATGAACTGGTTTCTTCTGGCGTTGTCTTTGGTGTTGGTCTGCTCTATCTCAAGTATATATGAGATTGGAAATGCTTATGGTAATCCTTTTCTCTTAGATCTTACAATTTCTTTGCTGTTGCTCTCTCTGTTACCTTAGTACTTAATGTTTGTCGTGATGTGCCCTTGGAGCTATCTGATAAATGTTTGAAAGTTGGTAGATACAAAATTGAAATACCTTGTCCATCTACCATCTTGTTAACTTGTCTCCTGGTGTAACCATTGCACAATCTTTGTGCTTCTTTTGTTTATATAAAATGCTCACTAATTAAAAAAAAAACTACTATCTTGTTAACTTGTTATTAAATTGATCTGTCTCGTGTTTCGGAATTAAAACCCTTGGAAATGTTGTTTGTTTTTAAACTCATTCATGAAAACATAGAGTTGTGCTATTCTTCAATATTTTAATTTTATCTTTCAACTTCCCTTATAACAATTCCAAAATTTTGAA
The DNA here is from genome assembly GCF_029784015.1 of Lycium ferocissimum. NCBI lineage: Eukaryota > Viridiplantae > Streptophyta > Magnoliopsida > Solanales > Solanaceae > Lycium > Lycium ferocissimum. The sequence continues at coordinate 35,819,090 of NC_081348.1, forward strand.
GATGACAGGAAACTCTTGTAGAACTGCTGGACTAAGAGCTGGTTTGTTGTCCCTGAAACCCTAATTCTCCTACATCAGATGCTCTACAGATTCTTTTGTGACAGTCTGTTTGAAGTATGTAGTCTATGTACAATGATTAGTTTGTTCATGAATAAACTTAGCCTACCTCTCGTATGAAGAGTTTTGCTTGTTAACTATGGAATGCAGGAGAAAACATTCTTGTAGTTTTTGGATTTCAATTTAGAGTTGTGTCATTGATGATGAAAAACATAAGGTGCTTCCAAGTTGTCATCAAATGATTTATATAGACTGCCTTGTTGATTTCTGATGCATACCCTGTTTGACAGCCATAGCGGAGCTTGGAGTGATGATGATGACAACAATATTGGTTACTATTGTTATGCTTTTGATATGGCAGATCAACATCTTAATTGTGCTAAGTTTTGTCATTATCTTCTTGGGATTGGAGTTAACATTCTTCTCATCTGTTTTATGGAGTGTGGGAGATGGAAGCTGGATTATACTTGTGTTTGCTGTTGTCTTGTTCCTGATTATGTACATCTGGAATTATGGAAGCAAGCTGAAATATGAAACTGAAGTCAAGCAAAAAATGTCAATGGATTTGTTGCGGGAATTGGGCCCCAACCTTGGAACTATCAGAGCTCCTGGAATTGGCTTGCTTTATAATGAACTGGCAAAGGGAATACCAGCCATATTTGGACATTTTCTCACGACCCTACCTGCTGTGCATTCCATGATCATTTTTGTTTGTATAAAATATGTTCCTGTTCCACTTGTACCTCAGAATGAAAGGTTCCTGTTCCGGCGAGTCTGCCCCAAAAACTACCACATATTCCGTTGTGTTGCCAGGTAAACTGAATTCCCCTTGTTTTGCTCATACCTTCACTACATAGACCAACTGACGTGACAAATCTAGAGACCAATCTTATTAAGGCTGTTTCATAAATCATGTCAGACGTAAAATGAATATGTATCACAGACCATAACCTTTGAAAAAGCCGGAAATTTCCTAGTCCTTAGGGTAACACCTATGTGTATGATGTTAATTCTTTTCTGCAAACAAATATGGCTAAACAACCAGCTTATCTTTGTATGTCCTCTACTTTGGATGCTTATAAATTACAACTGTTTCCTGTCGCTATATTTGCATTCTCTTCTGCAATTGATGTACATCTAAGGTTAATAGGCTATTAATTTCTCTGTCCAAAACTTTGGACCCACAGATATGGATACAAGGATGCTCGTAAAGAAAATCACCACACTTTTGAGCAACTGCTCATTGAAAGTCTCGAGAAGTTCATACGCAGGGAAGCTCAGGAGCGATCACTTGAAAGTGATGGCGATGGTTCGGACTCGGAAGAAGAGTACTCCTTCTCGAGGTTACTTGTAGCTCCGAATGGAAGTGTTTATTCGCTAGGCGTTCCTCTCTTATCTGATTTTAAGGACACAGGAAAGGCAGTTATGGAAGAAACCATTTCAGAAGAGCTAAGACCTGGGACGTCTTCTGAGTCGTTAGTGTCTGATGCAGAGCAATCCCTTGAAAAGGAGCTCTCATTCATCCGCAAGGCCAAAGAATCTGGTGTGGTCTATCTTCTTGGTCATGGAGATATTAGGGCAAGGAAGGATTCATGGTTCATTAAGAAGCTTATCATAAATTATTTTTATGCTTTCTTGAGAAAGAATAGTAGGAGGGGAATTGCCAATTTGAGTGTACCACATTCACATTTAGTGCAGGTCGGCATGCAATATATGGTGTGAGTTGGCTTTTTTTGTATGGGTCACATGAGCTATTTTGACAGAATTTTTGGCTCTGTCAACTTGGAAAGTTATGAACATCATAGACGATGCCCCACAATTTGATGGATACACAAAAATGGTCATACGCCTTGTCTTACATATTGCAGAAATTACAATTTGATGGATACACAAAAGTAGTCATACGCCTTGTATATTGCAGAGTTGAATTTCGGACGTCCCTCATGTTAGAGCTTGTAAGATTTTGCTTTTGGTATAGTTGTATCAAGGATTCATCACTGTACTTTGTTGGGTTGCACGTGCGACTGTAATGATTTCCAAGAAATGCAAATCCATGACATTATATATATATATATATATATATATATATATATTTTTTTTTTACTAATGCAATACGTTCAACCTTGTGGGTACATTTTATTGGTTTTGCTTGTGGAATGACTAATGTGTTCCCAGCACATTGTAGGCGGAGTTATCTCATTTTGGATTGGAATCCTCATTGCTCTACTATGTTTCTTTTGTTGCAAGTTCGCTAAATAAAAAGACGCGATAAAATTCATACCATAAACGGTAGTTGTTGGGCAGATGTTAAAAGTCTTGTTTCTCTAAGCGATTTTTTTTGTTTTTGTTTTTCTTAGCTTATTGAAAACTTGCATGTTGCGTAAGTGTGAGATTAGACCTAACTTACCTTTGCAAACTAAGTACTCATTTACTGGAATGAGATGTATCCGAATAGGACAGAATGAACTTTATTTGACTCCAACTAATTTAAGATTGACCACGGCTGATTGATTTTTGTCCAAACGCTTCGACATTTCTTCTTTGGTTCATACTAACGGGAAAATGGTGTTTGTTATCTTCTATCTTGCAAATCTTTAATGCCATACTGCACCCTTTATTGATATGTGGGTGTGAAAAAAAAAAAAAAAAAGCATCGCCGCGTGACATTTCGGCCCAAATTTAGTGGAACCTATGAGTGACATTTCTTCACGCGACCTGGCTATCACTCCATTGAATCCTTAACCAGATTGTCTGCAGCTCCCTTGATAGGTCGACTCAGTGCCTAGAAACATACTTAGTACGTACATAGTTACAGCATGTAGTCTGTGATTGAACAAAATGATTCCCCATCCCCCAACCAAATTAAACCGCAGGAGTGGGATCCATTAGATTCTGATCGCTGATTAGCTTAAGCTGAAGCAGGGTCCCCCGTCCCTCCAAACAGCAGCAATTGCATGGTTACAATTCCTTCAACTGATAGGTACCCAAGCAGAGGCATAACTGAATGTTGGAATCAATCACTGACTTGGCTTGTGAGGATCACTATCTGGAGGTTGGATATGGATGTCTTAACTTTTCTTGATTCAAGCTATCAGAAGCATCAGAAGGGATATCAACTATTACTGATGGTCCATGAATTTCCTTCTGCCTCGATTCAAACTTGAGTCTCAGCAACAATGAATTAGTCATCACGCCAATAGAGCTCAAGCCCATGAGAGCTCCTGCGATTGACGGAGTAAGCATGGTTCCAGTAAATGGCAGCAGGACTCCAGCAGCTACTGGAATTCCAACCTGTTGGAGCAAAGATAAGAAGAAACACATGAAGGACAAAACTTTAAGAGAATCATATGATGCTTTCTTTTGGATCTTAGATTTTTCATAGGCACGAGTTCTTACATAATGAAATTTAAATCAACGTAAAACTTAAAACATTTTTATTTATGATTTTTCTAGTGTGTGCTCGCGCGCATCCGTGCGTGTTCACTAGCAACAGATCAGTAATCTTGTTCCCCTCCCTTCTCTTTATTGCAAAGATCATGAGGGACAACTTCTGAATGAGATTAAAACATGGCTCCGCATTCTCCAAATTAAATATGCAATTTCTCACAAATCTGTATGAGACAGAATTTATCAGCAGCAAGATAGTAATTGTTTCACATATGTTACATATATGTAGGTTTAGATCTTCAATATGTGACAGACTTCTCAAGGTCTTGAAAAGAAAAGAAAGGAAAATGCACCAAGGACGGAGAGGGGGAAAGAGAGAGAGAGAGAGAGAGGACAGACTAGGAAAAAGAAAGAATGAATAGCATTCCCATCAGTAATTCCAGACAAACTAACAGAGATTGGTAGGCGTCCAAAAGGAATGACTTACCGTGGAGGAAAAGAGAAGCAAGAGTCTTCTCCCCTCCCGCAAGTTTCAATAAACCTCAAGAATGGTCATTTTAAGTCTTTAATTTATGTTTTGCATGTAGCGAATTAATACCATCTCTTTTGCTTAACCAGTTTCCTTGTCTAAAATGGTAAGGCACATAGAAACACTTCTTGTTCTCATGGAGAGCTGATATAAGAAAAACTTACTATGTTGTATCCGAAGGCCCACCAAAGATTTTGTTTTACAGTCTTCATTGTTAGCTTGCTTAGCTCCAGAGCATCGAGCAACTGCAGAAAGGCGATTTTGTTAAAAATTATCGTATAACACAACGTCCAAGATAAAGGTCCTCACCTGATTCAAACCTTAATATACCCTAACAACATGACAAAGAGCAAGAACTAAAAGAGAAACTCTTTAAGAAGCCGCTTCCGAGTACTTTTTGTCACTAGACAATTTCCATTAAGACAGTATCAGCATAAATGGAGATGGAGGAAAGCATACAAAAAGAGTTAAAGATAAAGATTAGGTAATAAACAAACTGAAGTACTCATTGATTTAGATCCTGGTAATCAGTTCATTCAAACTACAAATCACTTTCACGTAATGTTTCCACCTTTTGTTCTACTAAGACCACTGCCGTACATTCTTGAGAAATTCACATTCGCAACTCTAATTTCACCATTATAGTAAAAGAATTCCCTGACCGAAGTATTGTTACAAAGTATTATGAACATCAGCAGAAAACCTTACTGCGGTAGAGAATCACATTGTAGCATACCTTAAAACTTAATTTAACCAGAAAATCTCGAGTTATTCATGTAAGAATCCATTAGTGCATTTTTACAAGGATTTGTGACTTGTTGCGAGCTCTAATAAATGATTACACAATGGCAAAGGAAATGGTTGAAGCAGCATTACACCATGCATACTGCTAAAAGTTGTGTGCTATTTAGTCACTATGTGACTGGTTCCTGACAAATGGTATAACACAACTGCAAGAGCTTAAGTGTTTCTGAGCAAGTAGAGGTCCTAGGTTCAAGTTTTGCGCCACCCGTCATTAAAAAATTCCACACAGTTGGCCCACTTAAAAGAATCAGCCCTGCACGTGATGGGCATGTAGACGATATGATAATTAAAAGAGCACTCTCTCTAACAAGTTAAACTTTTAGATTAGCTGGTCACCCAAATCAATCATTGTTGACAATGATGAATGTGTGTACACAAGCACCTGAAAATGGTCCTTTGAGGCTAGGTATTGCATATTTGAACAGTCAATATTCAAGAGGCTCAGAAATTAACATATAAGCATGGGAGTTTTCACTCCCAAATGCCATGTCAGGGAATTCAGGACTCAAATGGCTCTTTTGGAGAAAATACTCGTCTGTTCCAAACAACCTTTAGTAGTGTAAATACAATTGAATAATTATTTCTATCTGTTGACCTGATTCAAGTGTTTGCAAATCTTCGAGTTGTAATATTCTCAGCATGTGTTCTGAGGGTGGAGAGCGATGGATATGAAAATAAGACCTTAAGACCAGAACAAGAGACCATGTTCCCAATTTTACCATATACTCAGAAACTGAGGGCAGGTTACTCTAGTTCCAGAAAGGAAAGAAAGAACATGAAAGCTGTGAAAGTTGCAAATAGGAGAGGAGGAAAACCTGAGATAACCGATCATGCATCAGTACAATAGAAGACACATCACTTGCAGCTCCAACTCCGCCACCAATAGCTATTCCTACCTGTGCTGTTGCCAAGGCTGCAGCGTCATTTATTCCATCTCCGACCATAGCTACAACTTTCTGATCCTTTTGTAGCCTGCTTACAAACTTGTTCTTTTCATCTGGTTTGACTCCATAATAAACCTACATTCAACCATCTACCTTATTGGCATTTTCTCAATAACGGACGTAGAACTCATTGTAATGTGTTTTGGCAAAAGGGTCAAATACAGTTTAACAACCATTACTTCTAGCAAACCTTATCCTCTGTCTAAAAGGAAGTGCTTACACCGACCAAATAAACAAGCAAAAACTATGTACTTAAAAAGAGTTGAAACTGCTTACGTTTTCCTTAGGGATGCCAACAATAGATGCAACGTACTCGGCAGCATTCTTTTTGTCACCAGACAGTAAATAAGTATTAATTCCTTGTTTCGACAAAGATTCAACAACATGCCTTGCGTCTTCTCTGATTTGGTCCTCAACATAAATTAGACCAGCAAGGACGCCATCAACTCCCACATATACTACTGATTGGTTCTTGAAGTCATCAAATTCTTGGAATGGATTCTCAAGAACTCCATGCCTGCACAGTTTCGAGTAGTATCAAGACATAACTGTATTTAAGAAGGATAAAAATAATGTCTAACATAAGAAGATAGTGAACTAAGTGCAGAAAGAAAAAATTACCTTTTGACCCACTCTAGTGTGCCAATAGAAATCCTTTTATTATCTATATACCCTACAGCACCAGATCCAGGCTCCTCCGTGAATGATCCATCCAAAACCTGCATGTACGCATTTAAGAAATATGAAAACTGCTCACACTGCTATCTATTGGCAGTGAACATAGCAAATATCTAAGCCCAACTACATCTCTAGATTTAATAATAAAATTTTAAGGTGTTAGTTTTCTCTGCATCTTAATGCTCAGCCAGCACAAATAGAACATAGCATTCCGGATAGAGGTCAAGAATTATGATATATCTGAGAGTGGTGCAGTCTGACATAAAAGAATAAGCAACAAAATAACACAACCCTTCTTCCTCAACTAATCTTGATTAAGACAGACAACCCTTCTTCCTCAACTAACCTTGATTAAGACAGAGTTAAAACTCCAGCAAGATTAGAGTCAGATAACCAAGCAACACAGCAATTAATCATGGCGGTACATGCAGTGCAAATATGCAACATGGCATGATAGCAGTTTCGAGTCTCACTGCTATCCACCAGCAAAATGGTTCCATGGTTGAAGAAAAGAAACCATTCCTGCACATGAGCTGGCTGTTGCAAACGTAAACAAATAAATAGAAGTGTTTATCTCTAACAACTTAAAGCTTAGATGATGTTCACACAATTAAACAGATTCAAAGATGTGTCAAGGGGCAAACTAAAACCTTGTTAATGGAAAAAAAAAAAAAAAGGTGTACAATTCTGTTTGACTATTCTAATAAGGAAGCTAGAATTTCTAAAATCACAACTCTGACAACTGTACAAGTTTGTCCCATAGTGCAAATGATGATTTACTAATATGTCTCTAAAACCAAATTATCATTGCTTCGCCAATATATGTCTGTGTGCGTGCGTGCGTAAGAGGAGATAACATGGTCAAATACTGTTAATATATCATGCAATTATTCTTGAATACAAAGTTCATGTGCATAAATTTGGATACTGTTCCTATAAAGAAATAGGTAAACACTGAAAAAGGAGCACTGAAAGTTCCTAGTTGTATAGATGATTGGGCGGAGTAGAATCATATTTTGTAGATGCTTTACCTGTTGGTATACCCCATGTATACGGCCAATTTGGCCATGTTTATGAATGAAAATACAATTGAATTAAAAAAAAAAAAAAAAGAAAAAAAAAAAAAGGAGCACTGAAACGAGAACCACCTTCAACTTTGGAGAATTTGCAGTCTGAGCAGCCTCTACAATTGCTTTTCCAATTGGATGATTGGTATTTGATTCAACTCCAGCAGCGAACTTCAGAATATCAACTTCTGACCACTGACAAGGTGAAGTTGAATCTTGTCTGTACCAAAACTTGGCTCATTATCTCCAATGGAAAAATACCATAGACACCTTTTCTTTTACTAGAAGGTGTTTGAATTTCACTTAAACTTTAGACATTTTCCAAGGTTCAGAATTCTATTATCAAAGAAACAAGATCCAAATATTGACAACATACATCTAACCAAAACTGACAAAGCAACAGATGGCAGCAGCAAAAATAAGATGACTAACATAATTTAGAAAAGGAGAGGACAGAGAAAAAGAAGTGAAAAACTAGAACAAGAGATGACTTGGTGATGAATATAAAGGTGGCTAAGTGCTCACTAGTTGCTCTCTAGTCTTATCCCATCATGCAGAATCATTCATAGTTTTCCTCTTTCTAGTATATCCAGAATTGAAAATGTACAAAACAAGTAATCCCTCTGTTTCAATTTAAGTGAACCTATTTCCTTTTTAGTCCGTGCCAAAATGAATGACCTCTTTCCAAATTCGGAAAAAAATTTACTTTATGAATGATTTACAGCCACACAAATATTCAAGACTTATTTTGAACCACAAGTTTCAAAAGTCTTCCCTGTTTCTTCAATGTCGTGCCCAGTCAAATGGGTTCACATAAATTGAAACGGAGGGAGTATATAAGAAATAAAAGTTAACTGACCCACATTGCTGGAGGAAATAGGTTGTTGTATCCTTAAAATCTTGGCAGCTCACCTTAACGGTCATCTCATGAGCAAATTTTTGGTTGAGTTAGTCACAAGGTACATTTTCTTAACATGGTATCACAACCAAACCCATCCTAATTCTTGGTTTACCAATATTGGGCCATGTCATTCGTCCATGCGTAGATATCTGAGTGTGTGGAAAGGTGTCGAACCACATTGTTTTGAAGAACTTTTGGAGGAATAGACAGTTGTCTCCTTATATAGTTTTGGGAAATCCTCACCTCACCAGCTAATTTTGGGGTTGGATTAGACCCAAGTTCCATTTTCTTAAGAGAAAACAAATAGGCAATTCAAACACTAGATGCTTTTCTTGTGGGTGCCTGTAAATTATGAAGTCAGAGAGACTTGGGATGGCAGAAATAGTGTATTCTTAAAATGTTTCTTTGTCACGACAATAACATATTATTAAAAGAAAATGCTATAAAGAAAAATCAATTTCCTTATTTGTTATAGCCCAAAAATTGGACACACAATATACAAGTGATTGACCTGCAATGCAAACAAAACTCACAGAAGTCTTCCTAAATAATAAATAGGACTTGCATTATTCGGTCTTCCATATTTCAATCACTCTTCATTTTTTTTACTTTTATTGTAGTCTATTAAGTTTTTAAAGTGCCTTGACAGAAAGTACTTTTGTCCGAGAATAGTCAGATCTACTCGACATAAAGAACCCAAGGATGGAATCATGGAAACTCACAAACTCCTGTCATTCTAATATAATCTACTCAGTTTACACAACATTCCTATTAAGTGAAAGAATTAAAGTGTGAGATGGTTTGGTATAAGTTAGAAACAGGCAGACTGATGGTTTGGTAAAAGTTAGAAACAGGCAGACCTTATTTTTTATGAATAGGGAAGGAAATAATTGTGGTTAAAGAGTTTAACAAACAAAATTGTATTTAATAAGTAAAACAGGTTTCATATAATTATTAATTAAAATAAACCGTATCAAAACTTTTCTTTTTATTGAAGAAGATCAAAATATCCCTTTTAAGAAAGTGAATTGCATTTTGGAAACCATAATACAGCCAGGAGAGAAATATATAAATACACTTAAAGTATGCACCCAACCTTCCATCTGGATCTTCTTGATGGCCTTGACCTTGAGACACAACTCTGGTCACAGTTGGTCTACCGATAGTCAGTGTCCCAGTCTTATCAAACACAATTGTATTCACCGTTGAGAATCTTTCTAGGACACTTCCACCACGCAAAAGCAAGCCTTTAGTGGCACCAAGGGAGGTTCCAACCTTTACACAAAAATGTCTAAATCATTAGTAGTGCATCAAGTGTTAGGACCATGCCTGGATTTAACATGACAGTACAACAGGATATCTATATTTCTTTACCATCACTGCAGTAGGAGTGGCAAGACCAAGTGCACATGGACAGGCAATAACCTGCAACCACAAACCAGAAGCAAATTACTGCAAAACAAAGAGATAGAAACATAATCATGGGATAGAAGCCTGCCCACCAGGTGGCTTAACGAAATTAGTGGCCTAAAGCTAAACGTTAAGCATAATAGTAAGATCTTTTAGCTTTATCAAAAAAAAAAAAATAAAAAAAAAATAGTAAGATCTTTTAGAGTTGATTATTTCTTATAAAGAGTGGGTTAGACCATTTTTTCACTCCAGAGAGAAATAGGAGAGCCTTCGACGGGGTAGAGTTGAGTTTTAGTCAGTTGAGGAGTAGCTCAGTAGTCTCTGTTCTCTTATTTTCTTTTGGTGCACCCATAAAATTCCTAGTTGTCTAGAAGAACGGGCGGATTTTGTAGGGAATCATGTTTTGTAGATTCTTTACTTTTTGGTATACCCCTTGTATACGGTCTGTTTTTGTGGCCATGTTTATGAATGAAAATACCTTTACCTGATAAAAAAAGAAAAAGAAATGTTTCTTATAAAATATTATCTAACCCTTAGTGAGTAGAGTAACCAAATGTCTCCAATGGTGGGAGCTAGCAAGTTACTGAGTGAATGATCAAGATGCGTACAAGATGGTCCGTACACCATCATTACCAAAAAAAAAAAAAAAAAATCAAATACACATCACACCCCTTGCCGTGCGGCCCTTTCCAGGACCCTGCTAACGCGGGATGCTTTGAGCACCGCACTGCCCTTCTTTTATATAATCAACTCGAAAAGATAATTATCAAAGTCGTCGTCAAATTGTTCACTTTCATATATCGCATATTTATTATAAAAGTCAAGTTATTTATCTGAATAACCTCTATCACATCCCCCCCCCCCCCCCCCCCCCACGCAAAAAAAAAAAAAGGGCACGACCCAAAACCGGGGGCCATGACTGGCACCCGAAGAGCCACTACCGCAGGCGTACCAAAACCATTAATCGAGAAAGAAAAGAATACGTTCAAATCATCCATAATATATATCGTATCTCAACATTAAGCGGACGAATAGAAAATAACACGTGTAAAAACACATCCAAAACTGTCAAGGAGCATCTAAGAGTATCTACGTACACCTTTGGGGTACAAAAATAATCTAGTATAAGAAATTCTGGGGCCTTCAATTTGGTGGTGATTGTTTGGGGGGAGGGACTAAAGCAATTGCTTTAGTGGCTTGCCCCTTTAGCTGGCCTTGATGCCCACATAATGCAAAAAAGAGCATGAAATTAAAAACAATACGGAAACAGCAGAGTGGAGAGTTCAAAAAATTTTGTAAAGGATTACTCAATCAGATTTGAAAATTTATCTTGTGGGATGTTGCAGAATAAGCCAAATTTGAACCTTGTGGGTGATTATTGAAAATCAACGCAGGACACACGAGTTTACACACCGACATACCAGCACAGTACATGAGAGCTGCAACGCTAGCGAAACAACGCTTCCATGATAAAGGGCGGGAGGCAGAACGCGAGCACCAAAAAGGTTCCAGAACATAAATGTGGCAGCAGAAAGTGTCATTACCCCATAAGTAAAATTCCCAGCAACCTATCAAATAGAAGCAAGCAAGCTATTTTCAGGACAAGGATACAAATCAATTCCTTTGCAAACGATATTAGACAGTAATTTGGGTGAACCACTTAAGCTGCCAACTGCCAAATATTGTGTACATTAGGAGAAAACACAGCTTTAAAATGGAAACCTTGTCAGCCAACCGCTGTACAGGAGCTTCTCTACTCTGTGCTTCTTCTACTAATCTAACAATGTCCCCAATTGCAGTTTCACCACCTGGTCGTCGCACTTCAACAGTAAGTGTTCCATTAAGATTTATACTTCCTGCCGCAACTTCAGCCTAATTCATAAAAATAACCTATTATGATATTATATGACTTGAAGAAGAGAAATCAGATGGAACTTTAAGCTGGATATCTGTCCAACCATAAAGCAAATTTTTAACAGAGGAAAGCAGTAGGTAATAAGAGAAGATAGGTTGACTACCCCAGGTAATTTAGTGACAGGTAACGGCTCCCCAGTAAAACTTGATTCATCAATTGTGCTTCTACCGGCTCTGACAATTCCATCAGCTGGAACACGGTCCTGAATTTCGACAAACAGTAAATTCAACTGCTATTGGTTGCTATTTCTAATCAGAATATCTCTACAGATCTAATAATGTGCAACATTTTACACTTGTAGCTAACAGAGGAGGAGATTGACAACACAGACGATTCAAGTAAGAACTGTCCCAGCCCCACGAGAAACAGACTCAGAGAAACCGAATAAGGTACTCCCTCCGTCCCAAAAAGATTGTCCTCTTTTGACTTGGCACAAAGTTTAAGAAATAAAGGAAGGCTTTTGAAATGTGTGGTCCAAAACAAGCTTTAGCTATTTGTGTGGCTGTAGATCATCTCATAAAGTTAAATTGTTTCCAAATATAGAAAGGGGACAATCTTTTTGGGACAGACTAAAAAGGAAAGCAGGACAATCATTTTGGGTCGGAGGGAGTACAATGTAACATGAAGACAAAGTACAGCTTACTTACCCCAGGTAAAACAATGATCTGATCTCCGATAGACAGACTGTTAGAAGGAACTTCAACTGTGGAGCTCGATTCCCCTGAATCTCCACTGACTACAAGTCTTGCTTTAGACGGCAAGACATTGAGAAGGCCTGTCATGTCGCTTGTGGCTTTAATTTTAGCTCTCTGCTCAAGGTTTCTTCCCAGCAAGACAAAAGCAATCAACATAACAGGTTCCTCGAAGAATGTTTTCCAACCCTACAGGAAAGGTTATTAGATGAATGCTAGCTGCATGTGTAAGTGTATAACTGACCAAAGCTAACAATAAACTCTAACGACTGGGAAGCAATGCAATACTGTACTACAGGAAAGTTTATCTAAAATGGTACATATTACTGTACTACAGGAAAGTTACTGCTCTCCTTACGGACAGAGAAAAGCTCCTAAAGCCCCCAACTGAAGAATACAAGGGACTCTTAGTTGTAAAGATAATTGGATGCACTTAATAGAGGATGCGTTCTTCTAAAGCTCATTGGTTAATACCTATTGTTTACGGATGACCACACCTTTTCTAAATAAACAGACAGTGGAACCTCAACAAACAATAAAATATATTTACACTGAAATCCTTAAGGCACTTTAAATAAGTTCAGAGGCCTCCTTGCTTTATTGTCAACTATGTTCCCACTTATATTCTGGTAGCATTCAGCTTTGTCCTAGTAAAGGATGATATTAACCATCTAGAAATTATCGTATTTGATATATAGGTACATTATACACATAAAATTCAGTAGGTAAAGCAAACATGAAGGCAGTACAGAACAATACTACGAGAGCACAATGCATCTGTTACTGAAGCAGGAAGCAAAGGAATGCTAATAATTCTTATATACCACATCTTACCTTTACCATTTCCTGTTGCATGGAAATATTTCGGGGCATGTTAGTTGCTTTAGGTTCCGATTTAAGTTTAGGGGTTTGTTTAAGTTTATAAGCTGCTGTTTAAGAATTTGGTTAAGTCATTTTGTTTAACAGTCAAAGGGTTCTAGATATTTGGGTATATTTTAACACTCCAGTAATTTGCCCAAGTACGCAATACTGGAAGAACTTGATTACATGATATGTATGCCTCAAGTCTTTAGATGAAACGTTTATTCAGCAGAACAAAGTACAAGATATTGGTCAAAAAAGTTACCAGTTTTGGTATTAAGGCTGCCATTGAGCTCACAGCAAACGATGACATGGCCCCAAGACCAACTAATGTATTCATGTTTGGTGATCCTTTAATTAGGCTTTTCAGACCATCAATAATAAGTTGTCGACCAGGTACAAGCAATGTAAACAGAGACAGACTCATTTGGAAACCCGTGGAATGAATTGCATGGATCCATGAAGCGTTAGCTCCAAGAAAATGGGAGAGATGCCCGACAAGGCACACTGCACATAAAGCCCACGAGATGGCAAGCCCACGACCTGTTAAAATGTTAGGTTATTAATGTTATGGTTACTACATTCTGATCAATGAAGTCCCTTAAATGTGAAATCTTAGAAAATGACTGGAAGAGGAGCTCTTAAGCGAGACATGTACCACTTTCTTTCAACTGAATACGCTTTGCGTTCATCTTCTTCTCAAATATTTCAAAGAAGTTTTCCCTTCTGGAATCTGCATTAAATTAGACCCATGTCACACTGATACACATGCAAGCACCCCAAACAAGAAGGTGATACGCAATCAGATCAAGAAGGAAGATATCAATTGCTGATGATATTATTTCCTTAAATTTATGATATTTTAGGGGATAACCACAAAAAATGATCAAATCACTTCTAGTTGTTCTAGGACAAAAACAAAGTGTTTGGACAAAACTGGGAGATCCAAAGAAAAGCTTCAGAACAAGAAATTTATGCCTAACTCATCCAAACAAGTTTAGTCAGGTTGAGTGCACACAACCACAATTGATGGTGTTGTACAAATAAATTCATTCAGGAAATATTTACCAGTAATCAGCTCCACAACTGCATTGCTTTTTTTTTTTTTTTTAATATATATATAAGGATGCAAACCATTTCCATAATCATTTTATGCACCTTGAATTTGATTAGGCAGGAGGCAACGGGACACAAGTGAAGGAAATTATTTCTCCAACCATATACTTCCGAGTTGAAAAGATTTTAAGATAAAGGTAAATAGTTGGGCACTGAAAAGCAGATCCAGGAAATTTTCCAGAAGTGCATCCGCTTAAACTACTTTTCCCTATTTTGATTATCATGAGTTCCCAAAACTTATCTGTTTCACCACTAACTTTACTTTCCAACAATTACCTCATGCAGTCTACTTCCCACGTAGGGGTAAGGTCTGCTTACACTCTACACTCCCCAGACCTCACTTTGTGGGATTTCACTGGGTATGTTGTTGTTGTTGTTAGTCTACTTCAGTTGCAAGAATCTCCTCAAAGTTTCTTTTTGTCGCTGTGTCTTCCTACCTTTTATGCAGATTAACTCTAATTGAGGGAGTGCCTTTTAACTATAGGTTGTTTAAAACAGTGGACATCATATGTTTTCTGTACAAGGTAAATAATTTTATTAATGTGGGTAACTCCTGTATACAAGCAGTTTACCTTTACAGGTAAAGAACCGACAAAAGAATAGACATCATCTATGTGATTGACAACATGAATAGAGGATCACTTAATAAGTTAAAAAATAAACAAATGGTACACAAAATGGAGTGGAAGTATGAAACAATCAATGATAAAAGACTAATATGCTTCCACAGTTCTAGTTTATGAAGTTAAAGGTTCAGCCTGGTATTAAAGTGATTATATGTATACTTTTGTGTTCTGGTTCAGATTTTTTTCATGACACATTAGTCTAACTAAAAGCTGAAATTAGTTTCTTCATTGATGATGTGGCCAGCGAATTGATTCGGCCATCTGCTATTTGATAAAGAATCTGAAAATCTGGCACAAATGGAGTGCGTAGATGAAAAAAACACGAGTAGCAGGCTGGCAGCAAGTTTTTATATGAATTCTGCAAGTTTTGACTTTTTGAGCTTATGCAAGATGCAACCGGAGTAATGCAGTAACCAGCTAGCCTTTTGAAAACAATTGATGTAAATTTCTGAATCTGCTTTTTGTGCGGATTCTTTGTTTTACATCTTATCTCATAGCTATACGACCCTAATTAAAGATCGAGTTCCGTGTCCAGGAAAAAGATACAATCCAAAGGGAGACTGAAAACGTTGACCAAACTTAACTAATGTCTAACGACCAAAGAAGAAAACACATTACATCATTGCAATAGAAAATTCCATTTTGAAGTTCAGCAAAGTATTCCAGCCAACAAGTTATATAATCTTTGCTACAACAGAAATTTCACAACAGTTACAATAAGAGTTCACCAGAATGTCAGACTGCAGAACCTAAAAGATTCCCTCCACTTTTATAGTAAGGGGGGAAGCTACAAGGAAGGACACAGCTGGCATATCCTTAAAGTAAATGTCTTTCACGATCTGAACTACTACATTAAACTTTTACGGAAAGATGGCTCCTATCAACTCATAACATTATAAACTTCTCTCGGTACAATTATTCAAAATGAAAGAGCCTCCTCATAGAAATTCCTCCGTTCAACAAATCCACCAATTCTTGCCGCTGAAACTCTTACCTATATATGAAAAGGACCTTGTTGTCAAAACCAAAATCATTACTTTGACCTAAATGTTCTATTTTCATCAAAGATGGGGAGAAGTGACTAAGAGGTGCTGCTGAAAAGGGTTTTAGTCAATATAACAGGGACATACCATGAAGGACAATGGTTGCTCATTTCAAGAAAGCTTTTGCGTTTCATGATGAAAAATCCCCTTCAATGGCTCCCTCACCTGTCAATTACCCACCAAGCTTCACATAAGTAATAGAAACCCCAAGTTTATTCCAGTCTCTAATCTGCTTGAAATTTAAGAGGTGCTAATGGACCAAAACAGGAATATCATTCTTTATTTAGCACAAATCAGAGAGATAATCTTAGTTAAATTCCTGAAAGAAAAAAAGAAAAGGAGAAAAGACAGTGGATGGGTTTTTGTTGTGCTTTTAATTTACAGCTTATTCTCTTCCTTTTAATCAATAGTGCAAACTATGCTCCCCGTGGATTAATTAACATGGAAACAATGTCAGGCTGCTCTAAAATATCAGTCTGCGAAAATATGGCCAGGAGTCAAGTTAGGTTCCTGTAAATCAACTGTCCGGCAACCTAAACCTACCCAAGTCAAAAGTACCAAATCTGAGGAACCTTGCGATGGCAGAAAGACTAAACACCAAAAAGACATATAGCAGTTTGCAACTACTCCTGAAGAATCTTCAACAAACACATAACCATTTAAGATGTACAAAAATCCTGACAAATTCTTTTATGAACCATCTATTTCCTTAGTAATAGCACCCTGTCCGGCATTTGAAGTGTTATTGAAATTAAATTATATACACACATACAATTAACTGCTAATAGTGCAAGCATAATCCACACTTGGAGACTTTCAACCAAACTGCTAGGCTAGTGATACAATAGTGTAAAACGCAATGGTACAATTGGAAACACATCAAATTAACAACAAAGAAAGCGCTAACCTCGAACATTAGATTTGAACCCACAAGTAGTCAAATGCTTTGCAAGGACCTCCCCCAACTCCTTTTGCCAATTTGGTACAACCTTCGCTTCAGATACTGGCCACACTATTGCTGTCTCCGTCGTAAGATTTACAGTAGCAGAAGAAACTTGTGGCTGTTGATAAAGAACTTCGTAATGTCAAGTGAAAAAAAAAAAAGAAACAGAAAACACGTGAACTAGGAATACAAGTAATAGAAGAAAAGGCTAGCTAAACACATAAATATCTGTAAATTATGCAATTAATGCACGCTAAAAGATCATAGAGAATTGAACAGTTCTGGGGATAGTTTCTTTTCCACTCTAAACTACTAGAGAATCTCTAGATGAAGAGAATAGATTCTGGGCTTATGAGAGTTAATCATGTCTTCAACTGAAGAATCCAATTGTCTAGGAATGTTTCAGTGTGATCCGAACCAGAGTCATATTCAGACTGCTAACTCGGTGGTCGTAACATACCACAGCACCCGCCATTCCTTTGTCACAATGGATGCGGACTTAGTTCGTAAGAGTGTGTGAGCGTGTTAAAAATATTATCCCATGCAGGGGAAGAGGTAGTTCACAATTTACAAGTTCATCCCAACCAAGTAACTTTAGCTCAGACCTTGTAAAATCAAATGGGCTGTGGTAGAATTTTGAACTTGAACCCATAAAGTTCAAATTCCGGATCCGCCTCAGGCCCATGGTTGGACACATTAAACACTCCAGGCCAATTAAGACAACAACATATTTTAGCTTTTCCCTTTGCTACTGAGAGCCAATAATCATGTTGATACAATCAACCAATTTTTCATATGGTTTAAAGAATCAAACTGTCCAAAAGAAGAAGAAATAGCTACTCCTTCAGTTCTGAAAGTAAACCTTGTAGTGAGCCGACTGCAGTATTTTTGTGGCCTACAGCATGAACATAAGACGCTTAATTGAACATAAGAACCTGAGTTGGAAGTATTTTGAATACTTACGAGACTTTCTAAAATTCTCTTCACGCTCGATGAACAGCCGCCGCATGTCATTCCCTGAAAATGTGCAGACAAATTTGAGGACTATTTTTTGAGATTTTTTTTTTTTGAGATTGGAGGACTATTCAAACGGGAACTTAGCTAAATGTACCCTTCGGCCATCTAGTTTACCAAACACTGCCTATACACTTCGTCTGTATAGGAGGTTGTGTATAGGTATGTATAGTATATGTATATTTAGTAATCCCTCTGTCCCAATTTATATTATATGGCACACTTTACTTTTTAGCCTGTCAAAAAAAAATGTCACCTTTCTATAATTAGAAACAATTTAACTTTTGAGATACTCCCTCCGTTCACTTTTACTTGTCCGCTTTATCATATCAAGAGAAAGACAAATTTATTTTTTCTATTTTACCCTTAACATTAACTACTCATTCCTCAAATCATTATTGAATCTATACATCATTAATATGAGTATTATAGTGAAATATGCACTTCATTTATTATTTCTTAAGGGTCGTGCAAAGTCCATTGTGGACAAGTAAAAGTGAACGGACTAAACCCTCAGGGGTTGGCCTGGTGGCAATTGACTTGAGCCTTGGGGTGCTCCCTTTCAAGGTCTCAAGTTCGAAACCCGCTGGGTGCAAACAATTTCTGAGGGCCATCGGACTGGGGAAACCCTGAATTACCCGTGGTGCACTTGCGGGAAACTCCTTGCCGAGGGCCTGTGCACCCCCGGGATTAGTCGGGTCTCAAAGAGACTCGGACACCCGGTGCTTAATCAAAAAAAAAGTGAACGGACTAAGACTTGTTTTCGACCACAAATTTCAAAAGTCTTACTTGCCCTCTTAAACTCTGTGCCTATTCAAATTGTGTCACATAAATTGGGACAGAAGGACTATAAACTATACACTACCTATACACTTGTTTACCCCGAAATTGGATAATCAATTGAATTTATAAGTGGGTATAGGATATGTGCTTTGTTCTTGACGTATGTTAGATAAAGGAAATAGAGATTGGGAGGCTCTCTAATAGACGTCAAAGATGTAGACGTTTGTGAGCAATATATTATATGATTAGCAATAATCCTTGAAAGGAAACGGCCTTGGCCGAATAAATGAAAGGGAGAGTAAGTATATGAGATTCTTTTCTTACAAATGTTCTTGAAAATGTAAAGGAGCCAACCCCCTCAAAGGAGGGGGTGTCTCCTATTTATAGTGCGCCTCCACGGGCTTCATACAATGTGAAGTGAATAAAATAATAATAACGAGGACGGCTACCGAACGGATTTGGTGGGATTTGACCGACGGCGCCGT
>NC_081348.1:35838444-36057400 GCF_029784015.1 Lycium ferocissimum
ATTATAAATTAAAAAAAATTTTTTAATTTTTATGAATTTTATATGGGGTTTTTTATTTATAGATAAAAGATTTCTTTTTATATTTATTAATTTTTCACTTATTATTTTTTGTTCAAGGCTTTATGCTAGTTAAATGTGAGTTTTAACCTTAGTTTAAACGAAACTCAATAAATAATCTAAATTCATAAAATAAATCTCGAGTTAGTTCTTTATATATACTTTATGATTAAAAAATCAATTCTTAGTTAATCAGACATCAAAATTGAGTCCGGAGCCAAAATGGCTTCTTTTTACAGCCATTACACCAAAATGGCATGCCTTTTTTTTTTTAAACCCAAATGGGTATTTCGTGCAATGTTGCACGAAATGCAACAAATTTTGTTTTTTTTTTAATTTCATTTTTATATTAAAAACGAAATTAAAAAAAAAAAAAAATTTGTTGCATTTCGTGCAACATTAAGCTATCTTCTTTAGCAATGCCATAAATTAAAGAACGAAATACAACTATCCTTGTGGTGAAAGCACGTTTCATTTCAAAGTTATCTGGGACCAAGCATAACTAAACATAACTAAAATCGTTTCTCCGCGGACTTTTAGTTAAACACAACTAAAAGTCACGGATCGGCGCATAACTAAATATAACTAAAAATCTCGCTCTCCAAAGATATTCACTTGCATTTCTAAGAAAGTATGCCTCGGATCGAGCTTGCATTTTAATCTTCTTATGCGGATATTGTTCCAACTCACATGCTTAATCTCGGTTTACAAATTAACAACAATTAACATAAGTATGAATTGACTTGAGACAAGCAACCCAAGCGATATGTCCAACTTAACGAATATAGTACTAGATTTTTTCGAATCCGAGCTATTAAATTTAAAGTAACCATAAAACTTTGCGTCATGACGGTGAGTTTGTGGTAATTAATTATATCCCAAAGAAATTAACAAATCAATATAACGATTCGTGTGGATCCTCGTATATATCTTCCAAACCTAACAATAAATTGTATCGAATTAAAAGCGAATAGTAGTTAGTATCTCACGTTAATGACAATGGGTTCGTGCCTCGTGGTGTTTAACAATTAACATACCGCTATACAATGCAACCCATAATTAGTTTGGAATGACAAATACATATATATGCTTCAAGGCAAAGTCCGCCCATAAGGCATAGTATGCCCCGTCGGCATAAGTTTGATAATTCGTTAACAAATTTATCGAATACGGGGGTAAGATACTTTTAATGGGCAAACTTGTATCTTTGGGACTCCGACTTTGTGAAGGAATTATCAAAGTTATACGGACCGCATACTTATGCTAAATGCCTTACAAGGCATAAGTATCCGGTCCGCATAACCTTGGTAATTCATCGCTAAAAGTATGCCGGTCCGCATAGCGAAATTTAAAGCTTTTTTTGCGAATTTTTTTTTTTAAAATTTTGACCGCACGTGGGTTCGAACGGAACCTATGGGTGTTAAGCCGAAGGGCAAAATTTAAAGATTTCAAACAAGTCTAGTATTATAAATCATTGGTTCGAAGATTAATGGAAAGGAAGAAAATTGATGGCAAAGAGAAGAAATTTAATGGAGGAATTCTTGAAATTTCTAATATAGTGGAGGAGAAGGGGTTGTGGTGTATAAATAGGAAGAGAATAGAGAGAGAGACGTTGGGAAGGAAAATATTAAAAAATGGTTATTTTAAGTTTTTAACGGTTAAAAACTTAAAATAACTTAAAAAAACCATTTTCCTTTAATATTTTCCTTCCCAAAAAAAAAAAAAAAAAAATTGTTGCATTTCGTGCAATGTTGCACGAAATGCAACAATTTTTTTTTTTTTTTTAATTTCGTTTTTAATATAAAAAACGAAATACCCATTTGGGTTTTAAAAAAAAAGGCATGCCATTTTGGTGTAATGGTACGTAAAAAGAAGCCATTTTGGCTCCGGACTCATTTGATGAATATGGTCTTTACTGATAACGCTACTTTCATTTTCAACATTATACAACATTGTTCGGTAATTTTTACTTTATGTATCTGTTAGCAAATATGATCTCACTAAAGAGGTAAGGTATTGGGGGTTTAAAATAAATAGAGACAAACATATGGAGAAACCTATGACGTGAGAAATGTTTAAATGTAAAGTAAGACACAACAAAAGTTTAATTTAAAAAGGAAATTTTGGCTCTAAAGTTACCTAGATTTTGAATGTTTAAGGACATCATAAAAAAAGAACTTCCTCCGATCCATATTATATGGTTTTTTAGTCCGGACACACCCTTTATGAAATCACTTTCAATAGAAAGTCGAAATCCTTTTACTAAATTTATCCTTAATTAAATACCACAAATTTAATATGATTTCTTAGTTATATATAAATTCACTTATCTAAATAAGCATAAATTTGAAATAAATAAATAATATATAAAATAACAATATATTTAAAACTAAATATAGAAGTTAAAACAACCATACAATACGGCCGGAGGAATAACCTAATAAGTAGTAAGAAGAGATTGTTAAAAAGTTGTCAGCATGGGTTGTGGTGGGTTGATTGGGATCTCTCCACTCTTAACCAGAAGTCACGAGTTCGAGCTCCTGAGAATGAAAAAAATTATTGGGAGCGTCACCCCCAGAAATCGATGCTGCAGTACATGATCCGAATTTAATCTGAATCCAATGCGAATACGGTACACCAAAATAAAAAACCCAAAAAAAAGGTTCTTGAAAAAGTTGCACAACCGACCAATGATAGAAGTCCATGAGTGGCCTTCATTAAAAGAATAATAGCAAAAATGAAAAAATGAAAACACGGCATGAAAAGTCAATTACTGAGCAGCCAGGTGTAAGCACCATATTAGATTTCTGAGGCTCTGAGGACGACAAATTTTAAGTATCCTCACTTATATATAGTTATTAACTAGTTATGTGAGGCCGTCCCCGCCCAAACTGAATATAAAAGTAGATATTTTAACTAAAGAAATATAATTTGTGTTAGCATAAGTGTACAATAACAACAACAACAACCATATACCCATTGTAGTCCACAAGTGGTAGTTATATAAAAGCAAAATTTTCATTCCACTCCTTTAATATTTTAACTTCCATTTTGATGAAATTATTTAATTCAAATCAAATTTGGAACCAGAATTTGACATTATAACTTATGTATCCTAATTTTCTTCAAGTTATTTAATTTTAAATAAATAATCTATACATAGTTAATGAACTTTTAAGACAAATACATAATTTAACTTGTGCAGGCGGAGAATGCCCTTCCTCTTAATTAGGGATTAGGGGTTCGAGCATGGATATGGAAAAAAATCTTTGGAGGAAGTGCTCCCCCGAATAGGCGCGATGCGGTGCGAATTATCGGATTAATTGGGCTCAAATGCGGATATCGAGCACCAATCGTAAAATCAAAGAACGTGAAAAATGAGGTAGGAGGTTCGATAGCTTTTGAAAAGTAGACTTTCAAAACAAAAACAAAAAAATTGACATAAATAAATAAGATTAGGACCTAAAAGTAATTAATTAAAAAATTTTAAAAAAATTTGAAAATTATTGTAAGGACTACAAAAGTCTCCAGGCTCCATAGCTTTTGAAAAGTAGACTTTAAAAACAAAAAACAAAAAAATTGACTTAAATAAATAAAATTAGGACATAAAAGTAATTAATGAAAAAAGTTTTTAAAAATTTGGGAAATTATTGTGAGGACTACAAAAGTCCTCACAAAAGTAGACTTTAAAAACAAAAAACAAAAAAATTGACTTAAATAAATAAAATTAGGACATAAAAGTAATTAATGAAAAAGTTTTTAAAAATTTGGGAAATTATTGTGAGGACTACAAAAGTCCTCACATTCCCTCTTATATATGATAGTAATGTTCAAAGAGAAAATATGAAGAATGTATAAAAATAAAAGTTTTCGCTATTCTGATTTCATGAATAGTGATCATTAATTTATAATGTTAATTATGCATGACAATCTATAGAAGTTTTTATTATTCTGATGTCATGATATATATTTTTGAAATGGAAAAGGGCCAAATATAACCCTATACTAGGAGAAAAGGGCCAAATATATTCCTCATTATACTTTCGGTCTAAATATATTCCGAAAACCAGAAAGGAGAAGAGGGGGCAACAAAGAAAACAAGAGTCAAGATAATCATAAACCAAGAACAGCTAAGAAAGAGCGGATTGTCAACACTCAAGTATACTGGCGCCGTTATACTATTGGTTTAAATATACCATCCCTCCTTTAAGTTTGTCTAAAGTGGACATCCGATCCTACGTGGTACCTGACATTTGATGAGGTGAATGCCACGTGACATGTCACCTCAACACACCCCTAACCCATTTTACTCCTTCCCTCTATTTGTTCTTTCACCACTAAAATGTCCTTCCACTCCACCACCCTTGCCACCATATAGTTGGATGATCGAAAAAAAAATTCCTTCCAATTCTGCACCCTCCCCCAACTCCAACATCTGTTTGTTTCTTCTCTGTATTCCAACAGAAATCTACACAAAAGAACAATAGAAAGTATTTTGCCTATCCAAAACTAGTAACATTATTTTAGTTCTTAACAAAATAATTTCGTTGAAAGAAAATACACTTCCATTTGTATTTTTAGGTGCTCAAAGAACCAATATAGCCTGCATCAAAAAAAAAAAACCCCAAAAAAACTAAGATTGCCTTTTTTAATTAATGTTATAGAGTAGATCAAACAAACTAATTATGGGTTTATTAACCTCGAATTCTAAAATGGTTCAGCCTGTTTACAGATTAGTATAACAGCACACTAATTATAAAAAATTAACATTCAATGATACCATTTGAGCTATGGGAAACATGATCACGAGCACTAGCACAGTTGATTATCCAGTTAGGGCTTAAAGCATAGTTTTACTGCATAAAAACAAAGAAATCGCAAAAGATGTGAAAGCAAGGATGAATGTCTTTAGGCAGCGAAGCGAACGACGCCGTAATCTTAGCTCTTAGGCGGCAAGTCATTTCCGCCAATCTGCTGGAATTCTCTTCCGATCAACCAACTCTATGGTGGTAATGGTGGTGGAGAGGAAGACATTTTAGGGGTAGAATAACAAATAGAGGGAAGGGGTAAAATGGGTTAGGAGTCTTTGAGGTGGCATGACACGTGGCATCCACCTCATCATATGTCAGGTGCCATGTAGGATTGGATGTCCATTTTGGGTAAACTTAACGAAGGAATGGTATATTTGAACCAATAGTATAACGGCAGAGATATATTTGAATCGAAAGTATAACGAGACGTATATTTAACCCTTTTCTCATAGTACAGGGGTATATTTGGCCCTTTTCCGTTTTTGAAATGATAATTTAAAGGTCAATAAGTCATACGTCGAATGGTTGTGTTATATAGTTGGATGATGGTGTCTTATAATTACCACTATCTAATTGGAAAAGTCGAAAGACAACTAACTTATTTATGAAAAATAAAGATGAAATGTCGTTCTCCCGTCAATTGTTGATGCACAAATGCATTTAACTTCGTATATATAACTTTTGTTTAAGATAAAAACTTTTTAGGCAATCTTTATTAAGAATTTATAAATATTAAGAGGAGTGCTTTTACTTATTGATGCTTTAAAACAGAAAAAATTATAAAGACGGAAATAAGGCTTAGTTTTGAATGAGAGAATTCAAAAGCTTGCCGCCTTCTTATCATGGGCAATTCGCAGAATTGCCCTTCTTTTGGGGTGGTCTTTAAATTTTGCCCTTCATATTTGAAATGTTTAAATTTTGCCCTTTGGCTAACACCCGTAGGTTCAGGGTTCGAACCCACGCGCGATAAAATTTTAAAAAAAATTCGCAAGGCTAGTTTAAATTTAGCTATCAACAAAGATACACTTGTTAAGGAATTACACATTTTATCGCCGGACTTAAGCATACTCATGCCTTATGGGCGGACTTGGCATAAGTATGCGGGTCCGCATAACTTTGATAATTCCTTCACAAAGTTATGTCGGTGGGGCATACTTTTAATCGGGCAAACTTTTATGCGGGATCCGACATAACTTTGTGAAGGAATTATCAAAGTTACGGACCCGCATACTTATGCCAAGTCCGCCCATAAGGCATAAGTATGCCGGGTCCGGCATAACTTTGATAATTCCTTCACAAAGTTATGCGGTGCATACTTTTAATGGGCAACTTTTATGCGGACCGCATAACTGTGAATGAATTATCGAAGTTATACGGACCAAGATACTTAGTTTGCCAAGTCCGCCCACAAGGCATAAGTATGCCGGTCCGGCATAACTTTGTAATTCCTTAACAAAAGTATTGGTCCCGATAGCGAAATTTAAACTTGCCTTGCGAATTTTTTTTAAAATTTTGATTCTTAGTTCGAACCGGAACCTATGGGTGTTAGGCGAAGGGCAAATTTTAAAGATTTCAAATATGAGGGGCAAAATTTAAAGACCACCCCAAACGAAGGGCACTCCGCGCAAAAAAATGTCTTATCATGAGAGAACCTTATAAGCCTCAAATTTACTACTTCATCAAATATTTGCTACTACTACTATTTTTCACGTTGCATATGTACGGCTCTTTGAGAAAGATATCATTATGAAAAGACCTTTTATTTTCACACTCTAAGTAGGCGTTTGACCATGAAAATCAAATATTTTTCACTTTATTTAGTATTTTGGAGTTGGAGTTGAAGATGGAGTTGTGTTTGGTTATAGTTTTGTTAAAGAATATTTGGTTTTGAATGTATTGAAAGTGAAAACAAGTTTTTTGGTGTTTTTCAAATTCCAAATACAACTTAAAATGCAACTTCAAGTTGTATTTGGAATTTCCACGGCCAAACGTTGTTTTCCAAATAAAGTGAAAACATTTTTCCGAAAAAAGTGAAAAAATTTCATGGCCAAACGGGCCCTAATTTTTTCAATGATAACTTCGTTTTAGTTTCATTATTATAGAATGAATGGGTTAGAACCACCCCCCTGCCCCCACCCCCCACCCAAAAAAAAAAAAAAAAACTATTCAGTGTTTCTGGGTGCTCACATTAAAATCAACAAAAAATATATCTCTTTCAGTAGGATTCGAATTTGGCTACTCCATGGCTTAACCTAAAGCTTACAAATCTTTTAACCGGAGCACCAAGATCTTTTATTGACTCATGGGTGCTATTTATCATTTTATACCAAAATTTCAATATTTTCTATATGTCTACGCAGAGTATCCACCACGGTTAATGGGTGCTCGAGCACCAAAACTTAACACATGGGTCCGCCCCTGCACTTATTGTACTGGGACGTATTTTAAAGATTTTTTTCCGTCTCCCACTCGCCTCTGAGCAAATTATCCCAAACATTTTATCATATTTTCAAGTGGAGATTTTTAATTTTAAAAAAAGTTATGGTTTATAGGGATTAGGAACATCAATAGTTTATGTACGAAATTCTCAAAATAGTACTCCCTCCATCCCAAAAAAAATGTTGCTATGGCTCATTTCACGCCCATTAAGAAAAAATAATAAATCAAGACATACTTTACTAAGTTACTCATATTTATTAGATTTTTTTTTAGAATTGACCACTATTAAGAAAAAGAGTTCTTTAATATAAAGGTATAGTTGAAAACAATTAGTAGTATTTTTTGTCTTCTAAAGCGAGAATCATTTATTTGCTAAAGTGACACTTGTTTTGGAACAGAGGGAGTAACCGTTTAAGGGGTTGCCTTTTAACACTAATAATTAGTTGAGAAATGTCAAAACACCAGTGATATAAAAAAGAAGTGCAGCACTACACTAATACAACAAATTATCCCACATCGCCATTTAGCAATGAATTTAACGTCTTTATGATAGTGCATGACACCAAACCGCTTGCTGAGCTCAGTAATGTGAACTTGTAACCCAAGTGGGAGCATCAAAGTTGTGGGATATATTGAGCTGTACCAAAAAAGGTTGGGCTTGATCGGCAAATTTCTGGTCTGCCCTATCCAAGCAGAGAGTTGGATCATGTGGCCCAAGTGAAAACATGGGCTACTTGACCCCTGAAGTGGGGTGGACCGCATGAGGCTGGTTTCACAAAGTAATGAATAGCTCCCGCTCTTCAATTTTTTGCGCGGAGTGCCCTTCTTTTGGGGTGGTCTTTAAAACATGGGCTACTTGACCCCTGAAGTGGGGTGGACCGCATGAGGCTGGTTTCACAAAGCAATGAATAGCTCCCGCTCTTCAATTTTTTGCGCGGAGTGCCCTTCTTTTGGGGTGGTCTTTAAAACATGGGCTACTTGACCCCTGAAGTGGGGTGGACCGCATGAGGCTGGTTTCACAAAGCAATGAATAGCTCCCGCTCTTCAATTTTTTGCGCGGAGTGCCCTTCTTTTGGGGTGGTCTTTAAATTTTGCCGCTTATATTTGTGGTCTTTAAATTATGCCCCTCATATTGCTGGTCTTTAATTTTTGCCCCTCATATTTGTGGTCTTTAAATTATGCCCCTCATATTGCCCCTTCGCGCAGGTTCTGAGTTCGAACCCTCGCTCAAGCAAAAATTAAAAAAAAAATCGCAAGACAAGGGTTGAATCGCGTGTATGCCGGACCCGGCATACTTTTGTTAAGGAATTACAAATTTTATGCCGAACCCGCATCTACCATACCTTGGGGCGGACTTGGCATAAGTATCGGGTCGCATAACTTTGATAATTTCTTCACAAGTTATGCGGTGGGGCATACTTTTAATGGGCAAACTTTCTTCATCACAACACTTGCACATAACACAAATTGGTTCTACGCTCAAAGCCTATGTATGATCACAGTAGCGATGCTGATCTTTCCATGTATAGCATAATCCATTGTGAAATATATTTTCGTCGAGTGGCATGTTGAAACACCATAAATTTTCGGTTGACTCTTTTCGGGATTACCTAATAATTGCAAGAATTTAGTTCGAATCAAGGCTTTTTCCGGGTTGAGAAGAAGTATGCACTAACTCCAGATTCTCGGAACCAATAATTTGTCTAACCATCCAATATGTACGGCCAAGACTTTGTTAAATTGGTCAAATCCTACTTTTTGACATAGTAGGCATGGATCCACTTTATCCATAAACTTTATCTCTGGGACCGGCATAACTTTGTGAAGGAATTATCAAAGTTATGCGGATCCGCATCTTATGCCAAGTCGCCTGAGGCATAAGTATCGGTCAGCATAACTTTGTAATTCCTTAAAAAAGTATCCGGATCCGCATAGCGAAATTTAAACTCGCCTTGCGATTTTTTTTTTTAAAATTTTCTCGCGTGGGTTCGAACACGAAACCATGGGTGTTAGCCGAAGGGCAAATTTTAAAGATTTCAAATATGAGGGGCAAAATTTAAAGATCACCCCAAAAGAAGGGCAATTCTGCGAATTGCCCCCCGCTCTTTGCAGTGGAATGATAATGGGTCGGTGCCTATTTGAGTCCAGTAACGCCTGATGGGCTTCTCCAAATAAACCACCACCTTTTTTGCCTAAGTTGGGCCACAACTATTAATTATTCTTCACACAAAAAAGTTTCAAAAGCTGTATTAATTAGTCTTTGTTCAGCTTTTAATCATTTGGTTTCATTTTGAACACTTTCCCAAAATGTTTTCATTTTCTTTTGATAAGTTAATTGTATTTTTTGCTCGACACATATTAAGTCACCCGCTATCTTTCAATGAGAAAAATCACCACCTTTTTTGCCTAAGTTGGGCCACAACTATTAATTATTCTTCACACAAAAAAGTTTCAAAAGCTGTATTAATTAGTCTTTGTTCAGCTTTTAATCATTTGGTTTCATTTTGAACACCTTCCCAAAATGTTTTCATTTTCTTTTGATAAGTTGATTGTATTTTTTGCTCGACACATATTAAGTCACCCCCTATCTTTCAATGAGAAAAAAATCCATCTCTTATTAATAATTATAACTATTTTTATTGAACTTTACAGATTTGGTTCATTTTTTTTCTCTAGTAGTATAATATTGGACTGATGAGTACCTAGCTAATTCAACTGGTGCCCATTTATTTTTCAATTTCCGCCCGAAATTTTCGCTAATTATTTGTGTTTGTTACTTACTCATGTAGTCATGTCTATTTAGGCTAGCAGTGTCATTTGGAATACATGCATTTAAGCATATATAGATCGACATAGTTAATCAAAGGGGTTTGTTTTTATCGACTAAATTAATTTCCTATTTTCTAAATGTGGTAACTGCAATGCAAAGTAAACCATTTCTCAAACCACACGAGCACGTGCCATTCTTGCAATGGCTAAGCCGCTAAGGCATTGTTGATTCAACTTTAAACGAAGGGCAAAACCATTAGAAAATCATAAGGACAATTTTGGACCTTATTCCGAATGAGTTAATCTCACTTTATCCCCTTAACATTTAAGAGTTGGGAAATAATATCTCCTTCCACATTTTGAATGGAAACGATAACCCTCTTATGTAATATTTTCCAATGAGACTCTTTTTTCTTCGCAAAAAATCTTTTTTTTTCTAGAACTAAAATACGAAATAACTCCTATTTTATTAATAATATATACCTTCATATCCAAAGGAATATAAGACCATTAGAATATAATTATTCTTTGATCTCTATATAATAACAACTAAATATTTATCTAAATAAAAACAAAAAAAGTGGCGCACCTTTTCTTCAGCATAAATGAGGTCCAACAAGGATTTTTGATATTTTTAACTTCTTTTTGTTTTTTTTATTTTCAACATAAAATATTAGCTAAGAAAACGAGGTTTAACAAGAATAACAAGCATGTTCAATCTTCCGTTGCTCTTTTGAATTAGAGTGAACACAATGCTTGTTATTTGATTTTTATACCAGTGGTTAAAGTCACCCTATGCACCCTGAATCATCAAAATTTGCCAAAACGTGACATTTTCCCTTCTGATTGTTGCAAGTTGGACCTTATTTTTTTAGCTAAAGTTTTATGTTGAAAATGCAAAAAGAAAAAAAGAAAAAATATCAAAATATTGTTGTGAACTTCATTTATGCTGGAAAAGAAAGGTAAGCCGTAGTTTTTGTATGTTCTTGTTTAGAAAAATATATGTTAGTTTTATTATATAGAGATCATGGAAAAATTATATGTAATGGTCTTATATTTCTCAGGATACGACGAGACATATGGATAAAATAATTTACTTTCACATTTTAATTATAGAAAAAGAATTAAAAAAAAAAAATCACCAAAAAATATTACTTAAGGGGTTATCGTTCCTAATCTAAATGTGGAGGGTATGCTTCCCAACTCTTAAAAGGTTAAGGGAAGGAGATGCAACCAAGATTCATATAGTAGGCATGTGATCTTCCTTTCCCTCCAATAGGGAGATGCGAAAGAGAATAAAACCGTGTCGACACCTTCGAGCAAATGCTAGCTGTCAGTGCCACTCATTAATTTTAAATTTGGGTGTATTTGTTTGTCTTTCGAATGTGAGTTCTTTACTCTCTTTTTAATGAGCAAATAAAAGTAAAATTTATGAAAATGAAAAGCTTGGCTGGTGAACATGAAGCCCACTTGCTAGATTTCATAAAGATTTCTTTCCAAAGAAGAATTGACTTCATCTCGGTCAAAGTCTACGTAAATGATTATTCAATTGGAATTTTATATTTGTACGGACAACAATAAACAATATACACACTTACCACTTTAGTTGAATTTACAAATGCAGATGTTGGAAGTTTATTCCTTAGAACCCCATGTTTACAAATTATAAATATCCCATACACCTGTTGATCTGTGGATTTTCTTACGACTCAACAAAATAGCCTGTTCCACATCTCAATCTTCCAGTAAACTTGCAGTTTTTCTGTGAATAGCCTTTTCATGTTTTAATTTGCTGTAGCATTTTTTCATTTTTCCTTAAAACCAGAGGATTTTAACCTTGAAAATGCTGGATAATAGATTCCTGGATGAAGCTCCATCATACGAGGTTTGATGTTCTTGCTTCTGATAGTATATACTGCTATTATATACTTTGTCTTTTAAAATATTATTTTGATAGTACGATTGACCCTTATACGTCCATTTTCCCGGACCGCGCATGTATGGACCTACAGTGCTTGTTGCCCCTTTTTTTTTCTTCTTGTTAATACTATTAATGTAGTATCATTATAGTTTGATTGAGTGCTTTGATGTTAGATTTTCCTACTCTTTTTTGGCTTTTCAGATAGAACTGTAGATTTATTTCTCAACTAGTGAAATAGCCCGCGCTTCGCGCGGTATAAAGGATATTGGTAATTTTATAATAGTTGATATTATTGTAAATATATTCGGGATAGAACGACAGTAATAATTTTATAATAAATTGATACTATTATCAATTTGTTACATTGCGTGTGTTGTGTATTATCAATTATTTTAAATGAACTGCGCTTTTTATTAGCATATTTTAAAAGGGATAAATTAAAGAATATATGTCAGTGTATGAGCGTAACTTGAATACATGAATCTCTTAGATGCCTCGTTAGTAAACACGTGTTTCAAGTGTTTTGGTATATTTGTTTCATTAGATAATAGAACTGGATTTTTCTAAAATTTCCTTCTATTCGAATAACATGAAGATGAAAAGTAGAATAATTTATAAACTAACACAACACAAATCAAAAAAAAGAAAAGAAAAAAAAGAACTCCATTTTCTTTTATCAGTCTCAAGATCTCGTGTCAATCGAAAAGGCATCTATAATATCAGCAAGCAATATCATCATAGTAGTTCTACTTAGTTAACAACAATAAGCTCTTAGTTATTTAATATTTCATAGTTAGTCATGTCAATAGCTTGTATATCACAATCAATATTAAGGAAAAAAGAATACATTTTACATATTATGTCCATTTGAAACAGTTTAAAGAAGGTAAAATGTAACAAAAAGGAGACGAAGATATCCCGCAATGTAGTAATGCATGCATAAAGTGACAATAATTAAACATGTCTTGTTGACAGTCTCATCACCAATCAAGGATTGTATAAGCAATGACTAAGAAAATAATTTAAAGAAGTGATAGGTGATACTTTAAATCACCATACCAAAATGGATGGGGATGCAAAAACACCACATTAAAATGAGTGGATTTTAAAGAAGAAAAATATGAGTAGAAATCTCATAAAGGTACTGCAAAGGAGGCAATAAGTCATTATGCCATATTGAACTATTGTTTCAAATTGATATAGGAATAATGTTTATAGTAAATTCTTTAGTACAACGTGACTCTAGATATTTTCAACGTATTTAGAGGAACTAAATTTCCTCTATACCACCTTCATAACTTTGAAATCCAAACCCTGCAACTAAATTTATTAGTATGATACAACGATCCTCATCTCGGTACATGTCGGAGAGAATTCATGAACAATTATATTCACGAAGCCAAAAACTCGTCAATAGTCCTATATGTTTGACTAACTTGCTTCCTTGGAGGGATCAAACATCCATGTTGAAATGCTTCTTGGATTCAGATTAGCTAATTTCCTTGTGAGGAACTGCATGAAAACATCCATATACAAAATTCAACCATTTTGGTAAATGTCTAACCCCATAATTTGAAACATAAATTGATTAATTTTTTATCAGCAATAACATATCAACCAATCATTTCTAGAAAAAACTCAACTACTAAATTTGCAAAGTTAGTTTTTGCAAATTTTAAAACAAACGCCATCTAACTAATTTATCAAAGTTGGCATCGAAGGGATGATACGTAGCTAATGATCTCATCAAGATCCAAAACTTTCTTAGTAACCAATTAGAAAACATTGAATATACCATATCAGAGTTATGTTTATTTTTTCTTAAATCTTTGAGTCTCGAAATCAAAGTCGAATGTCAAAGAGATTTCGGACACATAATTTTACACGATCTCTTTTCTTTCTTATATGTAAAGCAAGCATAAGTGACAGAAAAAAGAAAATACATAAAGATATCCACAGAAATCCCACAAACCAAAGAAATCAAAAGAAATTCAAAGAGTCACTCAGTCAGAGTGACTATAAATGGCCGATCATATGCCCGAAACCTATAAAACAAAATCAAAAAATAGAAGGATGAATCAAGTTGTACCAAAGATTAAGAGCTTAGTGACCAAGACATCAAAAACGTCTCTTATTCCCTGTCTCCTCTCAATTACATGTGAAGAGTTTGTTTTCATCTCTTTTCTTTCCACTCAAATCAATTTAATTATAAATTGTAAGAAATGGAAAGAGCAGTTAAGCACCTAATGATTAATTCTGAGATGTCTATCAAATTCGCCTATATTGTACTGTCAAGACAGAATTATAAGAGCTCTTACATGAAAACTAATGTTAAAGCCTTTGAAATCATAGGTATCTATTTTTCAAGAAAACAATTCTTTTGATTCCTACTTCTATGTTTTGAGAGAAAGAAGCAACGGAGTTGAGTAGGCAAAAT
The DNA here is from genome assembly GCF_029784015.1 of Lycium ferocissimum. NCBI lineage: Eukaryota > Viridiplantae > Streptophyta > Magnoliopsida > Solanales > Solanaceae > Lycium > Lycium ferocissimum. Next base: position 35,852,879 of record NC_081348.1, read on the forward strand.
CAATAAGATGGTGTAAATTCGGGTTGACAAAATAGGAAATTTGAAGCTTAAAACGAACAAAAAAAAGTGAAAATACAAGGATGGGCGAGGATTCTTCTATGTAGCATGTCTTTTTAAAATGTGAAAAAATATATGTGGGAGAAGGAAGAAGAGAGGGAGTCATTACCAACAAAGTTTATTTTTTGGCTAAAATCTTTAGCAGGTATTTGTTTCTTGCAGCTCTTACGGCCGTCATTGAAGACCTGCAATAGAAGAAAAGTTCAAAAGGAAATATACTCCATAATACATTCTAGCAAAGTCAAAATTCAAAGGACACGAATTGCTGTGAAAATTAAAACGGAGGGTATAAACTTTACCGACATTCCTAGGCATAAACTTCACCGATATTCCTAACTCTGTTACTAAAATTAGTTACAAAGTCATTTTGGCCTATACATATCAAATATAATTTTAAATGAGTAAATATTAAAAATGCTACAGTCAATAATAGTAGCACTCAAAATAGTAGCCTTCGTGCTATATATATTACTATTATATATAAGAGGGAATGTGAGGACTTTTGTAGTCCTCACAATAATTTCCCAAATTTTTAAAAACTTTTTCATTAATTACTTTTATGTCCTAATTTTATTTATTTAAGTCAATTTTTTTGTTTTTTGTTTTTAAAGTCTACTTTTAGTATATCGGAGGGACACTTTTGTAGTCCTTACAATAATTTTTAAATTTTTTTAAAACTTTTTAATTAATTAATTTTAGGTCCTAATCTTATTTATTTATGTCAATTTTTTTGTTTTTGTTTTTAAAGTTTACTTTTCAAAAGCTATCGAACCTCCTACCTCATTTTTCACGTTCTTTGGTTTTCTGATTGGTGCTCGATATCCACATTTGAGCCAATTAATCAGATAATTCGCCTTTGATCGCACTTTATTCGGGAGCGCTTCCTCCAAAGATTTTTTTCCATATCCATGTTCGAACCCCTAATCCCTAATTAAGAGAGGAGCAACTCCATCTCATTGCACAAGTTAAATTATGTATTTGTCTTAAAAGTTCATTAACTATGTATAGATTATTTATTTAGAATTAAATAACTTCAGAAAATTAGGATACATAAGTTATAATGTCAAATTCTGGTTCCAAATTTGATTTGAATTAAATAATTTCATCAAAATGGAAGTTAAAATATTAAAGGAGTGGAATGAAAATTTTCTTTTATATAACTACTTGTGGGACTACTAATGGGTATATGGTTGTTGTTGTTGTTATTGTACACTTGTACTAACACAAATTATATTTCTTTAGTTAAAATATCTGCTTTTATATCTTGAGTTTGGCACGGGCCTCACATAACTAGTATATATATATGCAGGTTATTCTCAATGCATGTATATAGTTACTACTACTCACTGCATTACCTAGATAGATTTAACAATTTCTAAGACAAAATCAATGGCGATTGTAGGCCTTTGCATTTGCCATCAGGAAGCCCTCAGTGTTGCAAACAGAAGCACAATTGTTGTTCATCACACACAATTCTGTAAACCGCTGGCTTGCCGACTCGCAGTTCCTTGCCCCTGTTGACCCCATCTCTGAAGTTTTTATACATCAAACACATGTACCATACATTAGCAACTAATTAAGAAGAAGAAGAAGAAGAAGCATCAATAAGTATATTATAATAAAACTTGAGTATCCAATTGAAAAGCGTAAAGCAATATAATACTCATCCCTTGGAAAACTTAACAACAATGCACAGAAGACAGGAAAAGAAAACTGTACAGAGGAAGGCTACTTATATCCAAAATTACAAACTAATCAAATTATAATCATAACAATTGTGTACTATCGGAATCGGAGATATGGAAGAAAGTAAGTTCACACCAATAAAGAGAAATTTCAGGTCATCCGTTTGAGGCGAGAAAGAAATTGTGGAAAGCGGAAGATACGTTACTCGAAGGGACTGTTCTGTTTTGTTGGAGTAGGCAGTTATCAAGGGTTTTGTCGTTTGGGAAGCGACTTTTGGAGTCCGCATTAAAATACAAAACAGTTCTTTTGTTTTTTTTGTTTGTTGTCTATTCCAACTTATTAATTAAATTAATGAGAAATTGCCCAAAAAAAAAGGAGAAAATAGATAAAGGCAAATCTTTGGTTTGTGAGGATGCCACGTCAGCGGGCCCTTTGCTTGCTTTTATATGTATATATGATATCTGGTTGCACATGCACCCACGCCCCGGCCCTTTTTGCTTGTTCATATCATTCTTTATAGTGTGTCAAGAAATATTTTGGCTATAACACTTGCATGCACATGCACCCATGAATCTCGTTCAGTGTTTGTACTTTACATAGATCTATGCTAGATGATGACAACTATCATTGAGATTTGTTAATCAAAGTGAATGACTAGAGACATGATTTAGTTTAGCGACATTGAAATTTGATTTATTGCCTGTTGTCCTTTAGGTACATCAATATATGATTTAAGATCTGTAGTTATTTAGCCTCTTAACGAGAAGCTATCTGCTATTCGTACTAAGAGATCAATTTCTTCATGACTTCCTAAAGTTCTGTGAAATTTAATTTGTTATGTACTTTTTATTGATGAGATATTTGCAATTAAATCATGTTCTAAAGGAAAAAGTTTAAAGTTTGAAAATTCATCTCAACACATTTGAAACGTTGAATACAGGACCAATTATCAGAAGATGAGATCGAGGATGTGGTTTATGCTGTTGAACTCTCTCTTCAAGAATCGGAGGGAAATGCTGTTGAACTCTCTCTTCAAGAATCGGAGGGAAAACAAATATACATGGGTGGTAAGGGCTGTTAACAATGTATCCTTTTCTTCTAACTTCTTTTAAGCGAACGTCCTAAGCAGGCGAAAGTCAACACTCACAAATACATATAATTATAGTTTGGACATCCACAAAAACATAAACTCCTATTTGGTTATGCATTTTCCTTAGTGCTGGGATAGCTTCCTCTAGGGAAAAGCACCTGCCCTAATTTTATCTGAAGCCCACAATTTTCATAATTTTAAAACTTCAAAACTTCTCTTGCTTATTTTGCTTGAACTTTACATCCTTACAAGAAGTTTCCTCGGGCAATCTATAGATTTGGTCACTTTTTGTCAGATGAGGAGTCATCCCAGGTTGATGAGGCAGAAGAACTTGCAAAAGCATTGGAACAAAGCATAATATCTTCTAAAGAGTCGAGGTAATCATGGCCTTATCTCTTACTAAGAAAATTTTAGCAGCTTTTGGGAATTCAGCATTTCCATCTAAGGTGAAGATTGGGCTTCACCGCACTTACTTCTCTGCCACAGTTTTGATAAGAATGTAGTAATGAGACCTTAATGTGAATCTTTTTTGAGACTGATACTTTTAGGATGATAAGTCTTTTCAAGGAAATGATCAGGATTTAAATGAAGGATGTTCTGCACTTATGTTTTCTAATTTCTACACACTTCACTATGACGAGCTCTGAAACATACTATCCCAACTCATGATAGGATATGGCTGAACACCTTTTTTCTCATTTGTGAAACTACACCGGTTCCATGTTATTCAACCATATTCCGTCAATTTCATGATATATGCTCAGTTTCATTTTGGTTGTTGGAGGATTATGTCTCTGCTAGCAGGTGGTACAAAAATAGGAAAATACTTCTTTGTAGACCTGTTCATCTTTGTGACATGATGATTTTTCTAAATCATCCCAGAACAATCTACTTTCAATTAACCAGGGACTAGTTTCAGGAGACAGGGAGGTGATAGTTATGAAAGCAAAACTAGTATAACCATTTTGTTATATGTCACATTTGTGTAATTGTCCTATTTCACTCCCCTTTACTAATCAAAAGTTTTACATCAATACAGCACCAGTACTGGATGCAGAGGACTGAAATGGTGGAAGGTTTTCAAGGAGTATAAGCCATTTGGACATACATCAAAGTAAGTGTAACACAACTAAAGTTCCCGTAAAGAGTTGAGATTTTTTTTGGAATTGACTGGTAGTTGTCTATGCGAAGAAAAGGAAAAAAGAAAAAAAAAACATGCTTCTCTGGTTCTCTTTGATAAACCTAATTGTCATAAGAAGGAACAGAAATGTAAGAGAAGGCTAACTATCGTTCTGGAAGCTATAGCGAGAAGCATAAGAAAGAAAGAATTCTGCAGTAGTTTTTCTTTTTATCTGAATGTTTTCTTCTCCATTACTATTCAATTAAATGTGCATGGTTTTGTGCTTTGAAGGGGCACTTCTTCGCTGAGCAAAAGTAGGCAGCGGCGAAATATTACTATTTGTGATGTTTGTGAGGAACAGGTTTGTGTTATTCCTCAAATGTATCCTTTCTGAACTTCTTCAGTCTTTCTTGCCTTGTAAAGTGTGAAATGATTAGGAAATATGATTTACCTGTTGCTTCTTTTATGTTTGATCACGGCTTTCTAACACAAAATTTTTGTATAGATTCGCTCGGCGTGGTTAAGGTGTTACTGGGGCCAGACATACTGTGAAAAGCATATATCTGATGGAACTCCTACATGCTGTAGCTGCTACAGACTCAAGGTTTATGACACTTTATGTATTGAACCTATTGTTCACTAAAATGAGGAAAGGTCAATAAACCGATGTGCTCCGTTGAGCCTGAGGGCACAAAAGTACCTGTTGAATGCAAATATATCTTCCCTTGATTCAATCACATAGCGACAATTATAGACACGCATATAAGTTGGAGTTTTATAATCAACAATAAGGAAATTAGTTGGTGTATTAAGATTCAAAGCAAACTGAATACCTAGTGCACCATATTAACATTATTATGTTGCCTATTCTCATTGGCTTATTGCAACTGCTGTTCTAGCATACATGAGGCAGTTTAACTAGCAATTGATATCTTCCTAATCGAACTTGGATGCACTCTAGTATCTGTTAGTACACAACTGGCAGATACTAGGATAAAGAGTAAAAGACAGTCTAGTCAAATTGCAGTTATAACATTTTAGTGAAAAATTACCCACCTTTCTGCAGTTAGGAGATATGAAATATATCACTCTGAGTGATGGTCGGAAACTTTGCCCTGACTGTCGTCATACGGCCGTGATGGATCCTGAAGAATGTAAGCCCCTTCTTAATGAAGTGCATAGATTTTTCAAAGGATTAAACATGGAAATCAGATGCTACATTCCAGTTCTGTTAGTTGATGAAGAAGAGATGATCAGAATCTTTAACAAGGTACTTAGAGCAGGTGTCTAGATTAGCAAGAGCAATTATAACATCAAATTTTGTGATAATAATAGAACTTGGTTGGTTTTCCAGAGAGCACTTGGCCTGACTACTTTTGAGCGTTACCGATTTGAGGCCGGAACTTATGTGAGTATATCTATTTTTGTTACACTTCTCTTAGACGGTTACATTTCTTCTCGTAAAAGAATGAAAATTTTATACCCTCTCATGAATGAAACAGAAGATATTTGGTGTATGTCATTTTGCATTTCACTATGCTAGGTGACAAGATCAATACAAAAGGGTGACGATGTTGAAGTGGTAAAAGGCGTATATCACCTGCTCCCAGGACACAGAGTGACATCAATCCAGCTTCTATATGGCTATCCCAAGTAACTTTCTTTGTTACTTTTATACTTTCAGATGAGTATGGTATATTTCATAAATAACTCCCATTCTAGAGATGTGCCTAATGGGGTAAAGAATCTGCATCGCATTGTTCTATATAAACAGTCTCAAAAGTCTATTCTTGGTAAAGATGTCCTAAAACAGTTGATATGACCAGGTGAAGAAGAGAAACTGGTTCAGAGTTATAGAGATGTTACTCATTTCTTTAAAGCTTTTGGGCATTCACAAAATCTATCAGAATAAAAAACTCCTGATGCCCAGTTTTCTTTTTCCTTCCAAAAAGCACTTGATTCCAGTCTTAAAAGCATCGCATGTAATCAGCTCCCTACTTGAATTGATGGCATGTGCCAATGGTCTTTTGTAAACAGGTTGGCCTTGGGAGCAACCTTGGCTCATGAAATGATGCACGCTTGGATGCAGATTCAAGGTGATCCTTAGCTAGTTGATCTTGTCTAATATAATCAGCTGTAGCATTTGTTTTATCATTTATGTTGAAAAAGACTAAAAAGAAATCAAAGCAAACTTAATTATGGAATCACATTCCTCAAAACCTAGTTTTAGTTCGACAAAAGAGAAGAAACATAACAAATTTTCCTTCTCACCAACTTTACCTCTCAATTCTCAAACCAAAGGAAAGAAAGAAAACATTGCTTCCTAACTCTCTTTTTGTTCAGAATATAGTTAAATATTAAAAGTGTGTTCTCTCTAACAGTTTATGCTTTTAGATGAGATGGTCGCACACTTCAACATGGTAACAAAGCAAGCCAAAAGTCCTGTGATCGAATCTCACCGCCACCCATTATCAAAAATAATTTTCACGTGCTTGGTCCATGAAAAATAATAGAAAAAGTATGCTCTCTCTGACAACTCATTAACGTAGTAATCATTTTCTCTAATATCTCTTTTGCAGGCTACAGAGGAGGAATACCACTACATATTGAAGAAGGTATTTGTGAAGTTATGTCTCACAAGTGGATAGAATGGCATGCTTTTGTTGGTGATGAGTTTATGAATGGTACAAGTGAAGAAGCTCAATTCTTGAGACATTTGAAAGAGTATCTGAAAGACCATATAGAAAAAAATTATAACGAGATCTATGGTCATGGATTCAGAGAGGTGAAATGGGCTGTTGAGCGATATGGTCTAAGATACACAATGAAGCATATAGTGAATACAGGCAATTTACCACAGTGACTTGCTCTCTCAATTCTTTTTTGACCAGTGTCCAACTGTAATTTTAACTCAAGTTAATGCACGATAGAAATGATTTTTTTACTACCATAGTTCAATGGTAAACCACCTATAAAATTCAATCAACATCCACTACAACTCAAATGAACTAACTGGTTAACTATCACATGTAACAGCTGACCCTATAAAACTTTTTGAACGAACAAAAGTAGTAATATAGCTCAGAAGAACTAAAAATCCTTGTGTGGTTGGAATCCACATCACTTTGAAGTAAAGAAAGAGAATGTGGGTACGAGAAATTGATCAACTCATTATATTCATGATCGGGCAAAAGCTGAAAAAAGAAGTGAAAATACACTAATTTTATTTAGAAAAGTCATTTATACATTGATACTTTAGGAATGACCTATTATCCCTATTCTCGTGAATCGTGAGTGGAGAAGAATAGGGGAGGCGCATGAAGATGGAGAACATAAGGGGGTGGCGGAAAAACTTTTGTGACTAGGAAAACTTATGCTATCAAAATTTAAGGACAGAGCCAGGTTTTTCATTAAAAAGGGTTCAAAACATAAAAAAAAAAAAAGTAAATACACGAATAAGTTAATGGGGTTTAACATCTATAATATATACATAAAAGTAATTTTAATCATGTATAAATAATATCATTTTTCGCCGAAAACCCGCTTAGCCCTTCCTGGCTCCGTCCCTCAGAATCTGTACAATATTTTCCTCACGTGATTGCCGTAATTTTACTAGCGGTGTTAACAAGAAATGCTAGTTATGATAAATTTAAAGAATTTATAGCCTGTTTGGACAAGCTTTTGAGAGGCCAAAAGTGTTTATTTTAAAAAAATGAGGTGCTTGACCAAGCTTTTTTGAGAAATAAGTGCTTATGGGGAGTAGCAGAAGTTATTTTTCAGAAGCTAAAAAATAGCTTTTTTTTCCCAAAAACACTTTTGACAAAATATACTTAGAAACACTTTTAATAGCTTGGCCAAACACTAATTATTTGTCAAAAGTATTTTTTAAATTAATTAGCCAAACACAAACTGCTTCTCATTAAAAAGTCTTTTTTAAAAAACACTTTCAAAAAAATACTTTCAAAATTAACTGATTTTAAAAGTTCGGTCAAAAGGCTATAAGTATGCATAAAGCAATAACTTTAGACGTACTCTCATATTTAAAGGACCATTTCTGTCATTTTCTAGTGAAAATTTTTACAATGGTAAAGGCATAAATATAACATTATGTGTGAGGGAGTATTTAATTGAAATTTAAAAAAGAGGGCCCACCACTTTATGCACTTCATTCTCCCCCTTTTCTTCTTTCCACGTCTTTTTCTTCCCCTTCAGTTTTCTCTCGTCTTTCCTCCTTTCTCTCATTTTCTCTTTTTTATTAATTTTAAAATCAATTCTATTATATGCAAATTAATTTTTTTTTAAGTTATTCATCCGTTTCATTATTTAGTTTTTCAATTTCTATTTAAAAATTCGATTAAACTCCGAACAAGCTTAAATGCAAATAATTGTCCCTTCCAAAAAAGTTTTTAATGTAAAAACTGATAACTAAAAATGAATTTAAGATACTTTTGAAAGTAAAAACCCTTGGAAAATTTATTAGATTTTTTTCTTTTGATATATATTCAATTCAAAGTTGCTACACTCTGCACCCAATAAATCCAAATTTCAAGTGCCATCAAAGTACCTTGACTCTAGGGGTGTGAAAAAACCTGTTTAACCGACAAACTAAACCAGCAAAGTCTTCAAATAAAATTGTTTTCGCCTCCCGCGTCTTTCACATAAAAATACTATACTTAAAAATATAATTTTAATAAGACCTTATGTCCTTATTGGGTTATCGGTTTAACCGTTAATAAAAATTTAAAAATCGAAAATTGAACTGGTAGTCTAATAAAAAAAATTACAGAATCGTTTAAAAATTATTGACCCAATAACTCGATATCGATAAACCAATAACATTTTTTTGATTCGATTTTTATCGGTTAAACCAATTTTTTTTCACACCCCTAGATTCAGGGTCTACTTTGATGACACTTAGAATTTTGGATTTCTCGGATGCAGAATGTAGCAACTTTGAATTGAATATATACCAAAGTACCCTAAATTCATTTTAGCTATCAGTTTTTACATTAAAAACTTTTTTCAAGAGCCAATTATTTTCTTTTAAGCTTGTTCAGAGTTTTCGAATTTGTAAGAAAAATTAAAAAATTGAATAATATCTTAACGAGTTTTGATTCGCATATAATAGAATTGGTTTTAAAATTGATAAAAAAGAGAAAATTAGAAAAAAGAGGAAAGAGGAGAGAGAAAACTGAATAGAAAGAAAAAGACACGGAAAGAAGAAAGGGATGAGCATTGGCGGAACTAGGATTTTTACTAAGGGGTGTCAAAATATAAAAAAGTAAATATACGACGAAATTAAGGAGGTTCAACACATAGAGCCTGTTTGGATTAACTGAAAAAAAGTGGCTTTTAAGCATAAGTGCTTAAAGTACTTTTCAAGTGTTGAAAGTTACGGACAAGTGAGGGATGGCTCAGTGGTAAAGCACCTCCACCCACTCCAGGTAGAGTCACAGGTTCGAGTCACGTATTTGGAGGAAGTGTGGAAACACTATAAATCCTCCTAAATGGGTGGGAAAAAAAAAAAAAAAAAAAAAAAAAAAAATGTTGAAAGTTATTTTATAAATAAGCAATTACGTGTTTGGATAAAAGTGTTTAAAGGGTTTTTAGAAGTGAGGGTAGTATTGGGATTAACAGAAAATATAGGGGATAAAAGGATAACGTTGTTGGTCAAACCAAACCAAAAAAAAAAAAAGTTGGGGTTGAGCAACTTCTTGGTTTTGGCTTATTTTAAGCACTTTTTAAATTAATTTAAGCTGTTTTTCTATTTTTTACCAAACACCCAAATAAATTTAAAATGACTTATAAGCTGGTTTAACCAACTTATAAGCCAATCCAAACTGGCTCATAGTATATACACATAAAAATATTTTTTATACGTACTTACACAATATAATTTTTCATTGAAGGGTGTCGGTTGATACCCCTTAGATGCATGTGGCTCCACCATGAGGATGATGAGGACAAAGTGGTGGTCCCCATTTTAATTTCAATTAAATACTCCCTCACACACCACATACACCTCTACCACTGTAAATTTTTTCTTTTCTAGTACTTTCCATGTATGAAACTTTGTCCGAATATGAACCAAAAACATGAGTAATTATAGTGGTATATAAAACAAATAAAGTAAATTTAGTGAGGTATTTGAATAACTTTAATGACTCTCCAAGAAATTAACTGTAAGATTTTAAAAGGGGACTTCCATTTTACGACTCCTTTAATGAGGAAAAAGAAATCAGGAATATGAAAAGCGTAGAGTGATGGAAGCTTAATTGCTAGCGTAAAATGAAGTGGACTTGTTAACTTTCATGAAGACTTGATGACAGGGTCAACGTCTTCAGAAATGATTAATTAAATGTTATATTATACAATTTCTGAGGACAAGAAACAAAGCACGAAACTACCATTTCAGCTTAGTTGCAAGTTCTTTATGTGCTACCAGAAGAATATTTGTATTTTTTTTATTTGGGTGAGTGTAACCAACCAATAATTATTAAAAGATTCTATTTCCAGGTAAACCACGTTTCAAAAATAAAAGCCCTGCTAATCAGCTGATTTTCTTGCTTATGATTCAAACAAATAGCATATACCATTTCAAGCATCTGGTAGAAAGTTGGGGGTCCTGTTTCTGGTTAGTGATCATGGCTTCTATGTCCAGTCCTTTGTATTTTCCAGTAAAGTTGCCATTTGCTCTACCATGAATATTTCTCATTAATGCTTTTTCATGTTTTGCCGCAGTATTGTTATTTTTCAACTCAGGGAATTCGACCTTGAAAATGTTTGCAAATAGATTTCTGGATGAAGGTCCTTCTTACCAGGTTCATGTTTCTTACTTCTATGTCTTTCATTATCATACTCATCATCATTATCAGTACTATTACTAGTACTAGTATTTATTATCATTTGATCAGTGCTACTATTGTTAATAGGACAGTAATAAGAAAATTTTGATTGGAAGTCTGTATAGTGCTAGCTTTATATCTTAGTGAGGATTACATATCTTGCAATTTACCTAAAAGCGGGCCTTTGATTTCTCTAAACTGATAGTGGTTCTTATCTTTTGATTAACCAACATGATAATTGAATAGTTTTTGCAGATCCATCTCTTAACACACAATTAACTCATTTGTAATACTTGAATACAGGACCAATTCTCAGAAGATGAGAATGAGGACGTGGTTCGTGCTATTGAACTATCTCTTCAAGAATCAAATGGAAAAGAAATATATACAGGTGGTAAGGATCATTAATGATGTAGCCTTTTCATCTCACTTTTTTAAGCTATGAACTTTTTCCTAGTCGGAAGTTGTAGCATTTTAATTCTAGCCCATAATTTTCGAGATTTTGGAGCTGCACTTGGTTATTTTGCAGGAAGTCTCATAAGTAGATTTGGTCATTTTTTGTTAGATATGGAGTTTCCCCAGAATGATGAAGTAGAAGAACTTGCACAAGCGCTGGAAGAAAGCACGTTATCTTCCACAGATTTGAGGTAAATATGGCCTGTGGTATCGAAGTCTCGTTCCCTTACAACATTCCTTCAAATTAATTAGCCTTATCTTTATAATGAGAAATGAATATTTTCATATTCGGAGGAGATTAGGCCTTACACAGACTTGTTTATCTGGCATAGTTTGACAAATTTATGTAAATGATGAGACCATTATGAAAATTTTATTCTTCATCAATCACTGTGCTACTCCTTTAGCTGCTTAAATAAATCTGCTGTAAAGGGATAAGGAATGTAGCGGTCGCTGCAAATATAATTTTTAAGCTGTGTTTAGTATGAAGGAAGTCATTTTCCCGGAAAACATTTTTCAAGAAATGACCTATTTTATGGAAAATGTTTTGCTGTGTTTGGTCTTCTAAAAAGAGCATCTATTCCAAGATTAGTATTATTGGCAAAACAGATAGTGTGTTGATGAAATCTTTGAGCATAAAGATTGATAATAATGATTAAGTGTTGGTTAAACTACGAGATTTCATTGCAAGTTGAGATAACCGTGAAGGAAAATGACTTCCGCCCAAAAGTAAGAGACGTCATTTTCCCCCTTATTTTCCGGAAATTCTTTTCCATCATACCAAACAATGAATCTGATTCCGAACAGTTATTATGCACAAACAACAGACTAACCCCACTCATGAATAATGATAAGATCTGATTGAACACTTCTTTAATGATTTGTAGAGCCACACTTCATCAAGTTCACAGTATATCGTCTGGTTTCCTTTAGGTTGCTGGAGGATCATATCTCCTCTATGATCATGTGGCCCCAAATAGAATCACTGTTTCGTACAGTATTTCATCTTTGTAAGACAGTGAAAAACATAGAATTACTGCTTCATATAGTAATTCATCTTTGTGACATAGTTATTCCTTATGTCCTCTACTATTTACCTCCCTTTTGTTGCAAGCTGATTAAGTTTAAGATCAGATGTTTGTTTAATAAAGCTTTACACCAATACAGCACCAGCACCGAAGGCAGCGAACTGAAATGGTGGAAAATTTTCAAGGAGTTTAATCCATCTGTCCACACATCAAAGTAAGTGCAACACAATTCAAGTGCTAGCACAAAAGTATTTATAGCTAGGTCTTTAATTATCCATAAGAAGAGGACAAAATCACGCTTCTATTTGGTGATAAAGCTAATTCTCCGAAGACCTACTTATCAAAAGTAATTCTCCTAAGAATTAAATCCTTCAGAAGGCTGTTTTTCGATTTCCGAAATAATAGCAAGTAGTATGAGAAAGTAAACTAGTTCATGATTAATACACTTTTTTATCTTTATCTTTCCAGGTTTCATTATCATTGTTGATAAAACTAATTCTCTTAAGAACTAAATCAATGAGATGGTTGTTCCTCAATTTTGGAAATAATTGTGAGTAGTATGACGAAGTAAAACAGTTCCTGATTAATACACCCTCTTATCTTTTTCTTTCCAGTTTCATTATCATTGTGGCATTCTGAAGTATCTTTTACTTTTAATATTTTCTTCTGTATTCCATTTATTAAAGTTGACATTAGTATCCTTTTTGATTTTGTAGGGGCCGTTCTTGGTGGAGAAAGAGTAGCAAGCAGCGGAATACCCCTATTTGTGATGTTTGTGAGGAACAAGTTTGTGTTCCCTTTTCTCAAATCTCTTTCCCGTTTTGCAAAATTTCGGAAGGAGTTAATTGATGCTTCTATTATGGTTGATTATTGCCTATTAACATGATAAATCTTGGTACAGATTTGCTCGGCGTGGTTTAGGTGTTCCTACTGGGGCCAGACTGTCTGTAAAAAACATATATCTGATGGATCTCCTTATTGCTGTGCCTGTTCTAGATTTAAGGTTTTTAAAACCCTTCTATATTATTAGATTGAAGATGTTACTGATTCAGTCTATGGTCCTTAATAAAATGAAGTAAGGTCAATAATTAGCTGACTGGATTCACAGACAGCAAATAAGTTGATATTTAGTAATTAGCTCACTATCGCCGCTAGCATGTTCAAAAAATTGGCTGATAACTAACCTCTCAACAATAGATGTAACTTAAACATATTCTTCTTTAAATTTCTTTTACACTTGCTCAACTTATAACATGATAACTGAGAACTTACTTACCTATTTGCAGATAGGAGACATCAAGTATATCACTCTGAGTGATGGTCGAAAACTTTGCCCTGATTGTCGTTATACAGCAGTTATGGATCCTGAAGATTGTAAGCCCCTTCTCGATGAAGTGCACAGATTTTTCAAGGGATTAAACATGAAAATCAGATATTACATTCCAATTCTGTTAGTTGATGAACAAGAGTTAATCAGAATCCATAAAAAGGTGTGTAGAACATGCGCCAACATTAGCAAGAGGAATTTTTTTACTTCCATCAAATTTTGTAGTAGTAATAGCATTTGGTTGGTTTCATAGGTCGTACTTGGCTCGACGATTTATGAGAAATTTGAACTGGATGCCGTAACTTATGTGAGTATATCTGTTTCTATTATAGACTTATGTTAGATGAGCTGATGTCTTCTGCAATATAATTGAATTTTGTTGTTATACGAGTTCAGATAATTATATATTGCATCCGCCTCTGTTAACACAATGATCTACTCTCTAATTTTGCATTAGATTCACTTATGTTAGGTGTCAAGGTCAATACAAAGGGGTGAAAATATTGAAGTGGTGAAAGAAGTAGAACAACTGCCTCCAGGACGCAAAGTGAGAGCAGTGCTGCTTTTATATGGCTTTCCAAAGTAATCTTCTTCTAAACTTCTATACTTTCACATAAGGGGTCTTCTGATGGATTCAGTATAGAACTCCAAGCAATTTCATCTAGTATTTTCTAAGAGATTAAATAGGAAAATGCATCTCATGCTCTTCATCTAGTTAGGATAAAAATAAGCAATTTCAATTTTGAATTATTTACTGTCTCCTTTCAATGCAATGAGATATGTGGCCCAATTCATTTATCTACAAAACTATGAATGTTCAAACGCATTTTTGTATTCTATGTAATGAACAGTTACTAAATTCTATTTTTGATAAACATATCCTAGAATAGTTAGTATCACCAACTGAGAAGAGAAACTGATCTGTAATAGTAGAGATGTTACTCATTTTGCATTGAAGACGAAATAATTCCTGATTAACAGAGAAAAATCTGCATCACTAACAGCCGTTTCCACATATTGTTCTCCTCTACACGCTACTCTTCCCACGATGTTACCTAAATCGAGACGTTAAGAAATATGGAACGGCTGTGAGTGGGGGTTTCAGATAATTGTTGCTGTCCATATTCTATCCATTAGTGGTCTGATTTTCTCGACTTAGATCAAAGTTAAGAAAAATGTTCTCTTTAATTTAATTCCAGTTTTAAGAGAACGTGTAACGAGTTCCCTACTTTTATTTTATGAATGCATCAATGCTCTCTGTGAACAGGTTGGCCATAGGATCAACTTTGGCTCATGAATTGATGCATGCTTGGATGCGCGTTAAAGGTGGTTTCCAGCTTTTTACTATTGACACTTGTTGCTTTTTTCTTGTTCAAGTAAAAAGAGTGAGCTTTATACGCTACTAGTGTATAGGCATTTTTTACGCCATTAGATTAAGTTGACCTGCAACTATTAAGTAACTTTTTATAGCAAGCCAGATTTAGTAACTGGGGAAAATAGAGTAATAACCTATTATAGCCAACTAAATTACGTAAAAAATTAGAATGTCAGTGTATATTACTTAAATCCAGCTAAAAGTAAAGGAAAGCATACATGTGGAAAGCCACATTCCTCATAAATCTACCTTTTTAGTTCAGCAAAAGAGAGAAGAAACACAAAAATGTCCTCCTCCCTTACTTTCCCTCCTATCGAGAGGAAATCTGATCACTCTTTTTGTTTACAATTTTTCTCTCATATTTATAGGCTATAGAAGACTGTCCCTAAATATAGCAGAAGGTCTTTCCCAGGTTATGGCTCACAAGTGGCTAGAATGGCAATCTTTCACTGGTGATGACTACATGAAGAGTACAAGTGAAAAAGCTCAGTTCTTGAGAAATCTGAAAGAGTTTATGAAAGATGGAATAGAAAAAAGATATTCCGAGGCCTACGGTCATGGATTTAGAGAAGCGAAATGGGCAGTTGAACGTTATGGTTTAAGATACACACTCGAGCATATTGCTCGTACAGGCAAGTTACCTGAATGACTTACTTTTCAGGTGACATTGTCAATTTTTGTGTTAATTCATTCATCATGGGAGGAAACTGATAGTTCTTGGACAAACATTGCTGTAAAAAACTTGTAAAAGAATTTATGTACCTTTGTGACTCCAAATTGAGGCCCTGCAACTACATAGGCAATACAAATTGGAGTGAATATGACCAACCAAATTTCCTTGAGGTCAGATGATAAATTTGTCTTCTTTTTTAGTTCTATTTCTAGCTGTTTTCATTAAGTTTTTTCAGTCTTATTGCTATAGTAGAACTTCATGTGTCGTGTATTTATTGTACTCTGGAGTCTGGAGAATCATTTCCCCATGAATTTCTGGAGATAAAGATTTCCAAGAGCGGAGTTTACCCTGTGCACCCGAAGGGCAGCAACTGCGGATTCCCATGTCATAAAAAAAATCAAAAACAACAACAAATAATCTATGCCTCTACTACTTAATAGAGATTTCGTTACTATGCAGAAATGCCCCAATAGCATAGCTTTGAGTGGAAAGATCATATTATACTAAAAGTGGGAAGCCTCTAAGCTTAAAATTAGATTACGAAAATACCCTTTAAAATTTGAATGAGCCATTTGCCCTCCACTAAATTACTCATTCATCGTTAATGTATGAAAAACCAATTTATGAAGTTTGTCTCAATATTAGCCGAAGAGTTGTAAGTTTGTAACTGACTTGGCTACCTAAGAGTTGTAGTATAGGTGAAGGTAATGAAGAGTCAGTTAATTGAGTTATTCCATTATCTGCCACTATATGACTCTCCAAACCTAAAATTTATTAGTAGTTAATTGCACTTAATTAGGTTCATGTAATGTACAGTTTTTAGCAATTGAAGAGGCAGTATCATCATTCCTGGTGAATCAGCAATAAGTATGAAGAGCACAGGTGTCTCAGTATTTATAAAGAGAAATGGATGCATTGGATGCTCTAATTTATATTCGTTGTTCCGAGTATTTGGCCACTGCGGTATGTAGTTGTATCTCTATTTTTCGTCTTACCATCTATGCAAGCTAATTGAGATGTGTCTATATATTTCCAATATGGTTGTTTTATCCTTCATGCTATATGCTTGTATTGGCTTTTTTGTAATTCAATTTAGTGTCAGCAGATATTTGCGTAGTTATCTATCTTCTTGGTGTTCTTATTTTTTTTAATTCTTGGTATATACTGGTAAAAATTAGGCTTTTGGCTATTCATTTTGTTCACTTTCTTCATATTATGTTTATAAGCTTAATAGGTGAATGATTAATAATGTCAATTGTAGAAGAATTATTATGAGACTGAAGTAGCAACAAGAAGAAATATGGATGAAAAGAAATTAATACATGAAGGTGATGATTATGAAATAAAGGACAAGAAAAAAGCTTCTCCACAACATGAGATGAGATCACCGGAGGATCAAAGATAGTGGTGGACGCGGAGGATACTCCCTTTATAACTTTTTTTGTTATGTCACCTTTATGAAAGGCTTTTTGTGGTGCTTTTGTGCCATGGCCTTTTTCATCGCTACTCATATTTATATATTTAGTTATGCCATTTTAAAATATTTATACGGATTAGAATGGGTGTCTAGAGATTAGTATATATAAAACAGTGCTGGACTTCGATATTAAGTAATACGGAGTATTAACTTTTAATATATATTTTTCTAAAAAATTATTTTTTATTTCCAAATAAACAAGGGAAAATATTTTCAGAGAAAATAATTTTTATGCAAAGTGTTATCCGTAAAAATTGACTTCTCATTAATCTTTATTTATTTTCCTTTTATTTATTGGTTCAGTTGTCATTATCATTTCATGAGCTAATTCCTCAAATGGTCCTTAGATTAATAAATTACCTAGTAAAATTATTTATATCTTCTTCTTTTTTTCTCTCAATAAATTCGCACAATCTCATACATATAAATCTAACAAAGCAACAATACCTGTAAACCCACTTTGAAAGTGACTTAAAATTTGAATATAAAATTACTTATCATCCATATCATAGACTTATACTACTACTATTTAATAGTAAAGCAGAGTTCCACTTATTAAACAAGTATGTAGTATCTTTGCAATTTCAACAGTGCAACTCCATACAACGTCTCAAAGTTAATATGGGTTAAAGCATATTGATGTAAGTTAAGCAAACGTATAGAATCTTCCTATTTCAAATTGGCGCCTTTCTCTTTCTTTCGATTTTGTCTTTCGATTCCTACACGTCAAGTCAGTCAACTAAACGTCGAGGCCTTTTTCCCACTTGTTGGCTGTAGCTTTTAATTTAAGTCACATTTTTTTTTCTCCTAACATAACGTCCCTTTTACTTTGTGGAAATTTGATAATTTTTCCATTAGACAATTTCACGATCGCATTGACTTTTTGGCTCTACAAGTTATTCGAAGAAACTTGGATTATTTGTCCGATTCCATTAATGTGTCTGTTAAATAAAGATAGCTGACAGTAAAGATAGCAATAGCAAATCCTAATTACCCACATCAGTGTGGCTGTGTGGGGATGAAAAATTGATATCTTTATATGATCTAAGCAATTTTCACCTTACGAGTTAGTTTTTAGGGTTACACTGTTAACCCTTGAGAACATTGAACAAGAATGTTACTTGAACCAATAAGCCGATAACATAATTAAAGTACAATATCATTTTCGAACATATAACCATACACCGATAAATTAATAATATTTTTTTGGTTCGGTTTATAGGTCAAATCAAAATCTATTTGATTCGATTTATCAGTCAAATCAAAATCTGCACACTCAGTCTGTTTATGTAGTCTTGGGCAATTCTTATCTGGGATTAAGTTAGGTCTGATGTCCATTTATTTAAATATGTGAAATATCATTGCAAATGGTACATACAAACCTGACCACATAGTATGGATTTTGAGAGTCAAACAAGAAAATTTTTTTACTGCTATTTATTCGTATGCCCTTGAAATATTTTAAATTGTTAATTCTTATGACTTATAGTCTTTTTTTTATGTAGTTTTTAAATATGTAAATTATTTTTGAAAAATCTTAAAAATTGTATATCTAGATGTGCGGTCAAAATAAAGAAACCTGACTCTTAAAATTTGAATTATGTCATATAAATTGAGATAAATGACACGTGTTTCTGTTTTCTTTTGTTACTTCTCCTGAAGATCTTAAAGGGTGACTTTTTCTGTTCTCTTTTAATGAAGAAAAAGGATGAATATATGAAAAGCGTCGAGTGATTATTAGAAACTTTGACTGCTAGTAACATGAGTCACACTTTCTTAACTAACTAGTTTCACCAGGCCCCTGCTAAGCCCGAGCCCAACTCCAGATATAAAAAGTAATATTTTAATTAAAGAAATAAATTTTATGTTGGTAATAATTAAACTTCAAATAAGTATATTTTCAATGTATAAAAGCAAAACTTTCATTTCACTCCAATAATATCTTAACTGTCATTTTGATGAAATTATTTACTCCAAATTAAATGCGGAGCCATAATTTGAAATATATGAGCTTCGAATCCTAATTTTTTAAGTTATTTAGTTCTAAATTAATAATTTGTACATATTTAATGAACTTTTAAGACAAATACAGAATTTGGACCAAAGTGCTACCGAATCCGACCAAATCGGTAGCTGACACTCTAATTCTACCCTACTTCAAACTCATTTTTTGTTTAACAGATTAATTTTAGTTAACCAAACAAGAGATTTTAAAGATAACCCGATCTTAACTGATAATGTTGTCTTTATTTTAACATTATATGGCATCATTTAATAATTTTTAAAAATATCTGAAAATCATTTTTGTACTAATCTTGGTAAACACATATGAGCTCATTAAAGTATAAATATAAAGTAAAAGAAATGCTTACATGTAAAAATCTATAATAAGCATTAAGCAGCAAATGAAAACGAAGAAAATGAAGAGCAACAAGAAGCAAGAATATCTAGCGAAGAAATGATTATTTTTTAGGTTAATAGATAAGATCAATAGAAGAAAACAATAGGAAAAATAAAGTGCAGCGGATGGGATTGTTCCTCCCTTAATAAGGGATTTCGAGGTCGAGCCTGGGAATAAAAAAATTCTGGGTAGGGAGCGCTCTCCCAATTGGAAATACGCTACACGAATGCGGATTAGGGGAGGGCTCGATGATCTTAGAATACACGATAGAAAACAAGTAAATAAGAAAGAATGTTCGACAGCTTTTAAAAAGTAGGTCATAAGAACAAAAAATAAATTTGACTTTAAAAAAATAAGATCAGAACCTAAAAGTAATTAATTGAAAAGCCTGATATTTATTGGAAAAATTTTGGGGAATTTTACATAAATGACTAACATTTAGGGGTTTTAAATTGGGCATAGCTACATTTTAGCTATTTACATTTCGTAGCTACAGTGCGCGCTACAGTAGTTTGCTACAGTTAATTGTATTCAGAAATCGGATTGTATTCAGAAATCGGATTGTATTCAAAATTAGGTTGAGTCAGATTTTGGTGTATTCAATTCAGATTTTGCTGTATTCAAATCAGATGTATTCAACTAAAACATCAAAAACACAAAAATTTGCACTAAAAAATTAACGAATACACTCAAAAACTGAATTCAAGAAATAAATTTCACTTTATTCATTTGTATACACTTCAAAATTCACTGTATTCATTTGTATACAAGAAATAAAATTAACGAATACACTCAAAACTGAATACAAGAAATAAAATTCCGGTCAGATTCCGGCCAGATTTGGTTGTTCCCGTCCAGATCTGACCGCCTCCACCGTCGTCGTCATCAACACCGGATTGTATTCAAAAATAGAAAGCCATTTCCGGCCAGATCTGACTTCGTCGTGAGGGAGAAGAGAGAGAGACGGTGAACAACAACCACCACCACAGCCAACAACAACAACAACACCGTCACACCATCTTCTTTCTCCCTCCTTCACTCCACCACCATTACATCTCTCTCTCTATACTATTTTTTCTCTCTGTTGCTCATCTTTCTTCTAAGTAAAGCTCCATTTCACCATAAAAATCCAAAATCACAACAACAACAGCAACAGCCATCGCCGGAGCTTACTTCTCCGGCGAACCACAACAACAACAACAACAACACGAACCACAACCAACAGCAGTGACCGGAGCTTACTTCTCCGTCTGGATTTCGCATGAAGCAGTGGTGACGATGAGGGAGCAGTGATCGGAGCTCGTTCGCCGGAGCTCCGACGGCGATATTGAGGGCAGAAGGGAGGGAGAAGGAGGGACTAATACACGAAATTCAAATAAAAGAATGTTATTCGCTAAAAACAGAGGGAAACATCTGTCAGTTAATTTTGACAAAATTAATCAAGCAGTTCATAACTTCATATGGCTTATCCAGAGAGACGGCAAGTTCACATAATGTAATAACCATGGTTTTACCTATTCATTGATGCAACTATATCGGAGGAGAGAGAAAAATATGAATACAGGGGTTGCTTTTTTATTTTAACCTATTTTGTATGTTTTAGTTATGGAGTGTAATTGATATACACCCTTTATTTATGAGGTGTAAATAAATTAAAGTATAAATTCTTAGATAAAAATAAAGTCAATGTTAATATACCACTACGTAGATTTCAAAATTTTGTGAGGACTACAAAAGTCCTTATGTTCTCTGTTATATATAATAGTAATTTCATGCATACTTTTCGGGGGGAAAATAACGTAGCTTTCATGAAGACTCGACGACATGTTCAAAGTCTTCGGAAATGATTAATTAATTGTTATATTAAACTATTTCTAAAGACCAGAAAAGGAGCACGAAACTACCACTTCAGTTGATTGCAACTTCTTTATGTGCTACCAGCGGAATATTTGTTTCTTTTTTCTGGTAAGTGCGACCAACCGAATACTCCATTTCTTAACAATTTCTTTCTAGGAAAACCATGTTCCATGTTTTAAAAAATTTAATATCTCTCTGTATTTTCTTGCTTATGTTATGACAGAATAAATAGCCTATGCCATTCAAGATTCTGGCAGAGAAGTTGGGGTCCTGTGCTCTGGTTAATGGTTATAGCTTAATTCTTCTTAGTTCATTGTATTTTCTACTGGTAAACTTGCCATTTTTCTTATTAATGCATTTCTATGTTTTGCAGTAGTATTGATATCTTTCTTTGAACTCAGAGGATTTGATCTTGAAAATGTCTGCAAATAGATTCCTGGATGAAGGTCCTTCTTACGAGGTTGTGTTTCTTAGTTCTCTCTCTGTCTTTTATTATCATCACCATCATCATCGTCATTATTATTATTAATTGGTTAAATCTATTTGAAAAAATTGAATACAGAACCAATTATCAGAAGATGAGAATGAGGATGTGATTCGTGCTATTGAATTCTCTCTCCAAGAATCAAAGGCAAAAGATATATACATGGGTGGTAAGGGCCATTAATAATGTAGACTTTTCATCTGGCTAAGCTAAATTTTGTTCTATTAAGGAGTTAGTATATATATTCTGCTCAAGCTCATAAGTTTCATGATTTTGGAGCTTCACTTGGTTATTTTGACAAAACTATAAAGTGCTCAACTAGTTTCTTACTTACTTTAGGCCAGTAGTCTCATATATAAATTTGGTCTCTTCTTTATCAGATATGGAGTTTCCAGAGACTGATGATGTAGAAGAACTTGCACAAGCACTGGAAGAAAGCACATTATCTTCTACAGACGAGAGGTAAATATGCCCTGTGATTAGCTTGTCATTCCGTTCTTATATGGGAAATGAATACCATTATCCACTGAGTTCTGAACCACGCACAACTAGCTCTCGGAGATTTCTCAGATAGAAACAGATATATGGGAAGTGAATATTTCCATGTTTCCTTAAATCACATATACTCCTATGTAATTGTCCTATTCACCTCCCTTTTGTCACGAGCTGATTAAGTTTAAGATCAGATAATTGTTTACTAAAGGTTTACCTTATTACAGCACGAGTACCGGAGGCAGAGAACTGAAATGGTGGAAACTTTTCAAGGAGTTAAATCCATTTGTCCAACCATCAAAGTAAGTGTTACACAATTCAAGTGCTTCTACATAAGTAATGAAGTATATGCAATTAGGTCTTTAGTTATCCATGCAAAAATCATGCTTCTATTTGTTCTCTTGATAATGCTTAGGAAGTAAATCCTTGAAAAGGTTGTTAATTCCCGATTTTGGAAAAATAACAAGCAGTATAAGAAAGTAAAGACATTCACGAATACAGTTTCTTATCAATTCTTTTCCGGGTTTCATTGTCAGATTATCATCTGAAGTATTTTCGCTTAGATACTTTCTTCTGCTTACCATTTAATCAAATTGACACGCTTTAATGATGATGTAGGAGCACTTCTTTCTGGAGAAAGAGTCGCAAGCGGTGCAATAAACTTGTTTGTGATGTTTGTGAAGAACAGGTTTGTGTTCCCTTTCCTTTCCTTCCCTTTAGTCTTTCTAAACAATCTATCCCTGTAAATCTGAAGATGATCGGAAAATATCTGAATGAGTTACCTCATACTTCTGTTATCTTTCGTACAGATTTGCTCGGATTGGTTAGTGTGTACCTACTGGCGCCAAACTTTCTGTGAGAAGCATACATCTGATGGAACTCCTCAGTGCCACAGCTGTTCAAGATTTAAGGTTTTCAAACGCCTTCTATATTATTAGATTGAAGATGTTTCTGATTGAATCTATACTCTTTAAAATGAAGGTCAATAATGAGCTAAATAGGAACCACTCAATCAGCATGAGAATTATTAAAAATGAGAGTGCAAAGTAATCTTTTTGAATAAATCAACCACTTGCAATTGCATGACGAATATTCCCGAATAGCAAACATAAACAATGAGCTTTTTAGCTGTGACACTGGCTTTACGTTCAATGATACAGTACTAGATGTCAATTACTCAGCTTATAACATGTTAACTGAGAACTTACTCACCTATTTGTAGATAGGAGATGTGAAGTATATCACCCTGAATGATGGTCGGAAACTTTGCCCTGATTGTCGTTATACAGCAGTGATGGATCCTGGAGACTGCAAGCCCCTTCTTGAAGAAGTGCACAGATTTTTCAAAGGATTAAACATGAAAGTCAGATATTACATTCCAATTCTGTTAGTTGATGAAAAAGAGATGATCAGAAATGATAACAACAAGGTAGGCAGAGCAGGTGTTTACATTAGCAAGAGGAATTCTGTTACTTCCATCACATTCTGTAGTAGTAAATAGGTATTTGGTTGGTTTCACAGAGCTCACTTGGCTTGACTATTTATGAAAAATCTACATTGGACGCCGTAACTTATGTGAGTACATTTGTTTCTATTATAGATTTCTCTTGCCTATTGTATGAAGTGATCTACTCTCTCACGTTGCATTTCATTCACTCATGCTAGGTGTCAAAGTCAATACAAAAGGGTGAAAAAGTTAAAGTGGTGAAAGAAGTAGAACATCTGGTTGAAGGACGCAAAGTGAAAGCAATGCTGCTTTTACACGGCTTTCCAAAGTAATCTTCTTCTAAACTTCTATACCATCACATAAGTAGTCTTCTTGATGGATCCAGTATATAACTACAAGCAATTGTCACCTAGTAATTTCTGGGAGATTAAGCAGGAAATATATCTCATGATCTTCATCTAGATAGGATCAGCAAATAAGAAATTTCACTTTTGACTTATTCAAAGTTTTATTTTATGCAATGAGGTAGATGCCCAATAGGTTTATCTACAAAACTATATAGAAATTAACATCTAAAATAAGTCTGCATTTTCATATTTCATGTAATAAACAGTCATAAAATGCCATTTTGAATGAACACAGCCATTTTGTATGAACACATCCTATAATAGATAGTACGACCAGCTGAAGAAGTGAAACTCACTTAGAATAGTAGAGATATCACTCATTAAAAAACAATTTTTAGGATTCACAGAAGCTATCAGAAAAATCTGCATTGTTAACAACCGTTTCCAGCTACTGTTCTTGCCTTAAGGTAGGTCCTTACATGTTACTCATCCCAAGATGTCACCTAAATCGGGAGTGATGATGTCCGTATTCAATCATTTTTGGTCTGTGATATGCTTGACTTAAGATCGAAGTTAAGAAAAATGCTCTGTTGTTTTCCAGAAATAATATGATTCCAGCTTTAAGAGGTTATGTAAGGTTGAAACAAGTTCCCTACTTTAATTTATGGTATGCATCACTGGCCTTTGTAAACAGGATGGCCTTGGGAGCAACTTTGGCTCATGAAATGATGCACGCTTGGATGCGAATTGAAGGTGGTTTCCAGCTTTTAATATAATCTCTAGTTGCTTTTTGTGTAACTTAACTAAAAATAAACCAGTGAACTACATTCCTCATGAATCTACCTTTTTTCCATCTGACATATAGGCTATAGAGGGCTGTCCCTAAACATCGCAGAAGGTATTTGTGAAGTTTTCGCTCACAAGTGGCTAGAATGGCAATCTTTTACTGGTGATGACAACATAAAGGGTACAAGTGACAATGCTCAGTTCTTGAGAAATCTGAAAGAGTATCTGAAAGAAGGAATAGAAAAAAACCATTCTGAGGCATATGGGCATGGATTTAGAGAAGCAAAATGGGCAGTTGAACGTTATGGTCTAAGATCCACGCTGGAACATATATCTCTTACAGGCATGTTACCTGAATGACTTAATTTCGGTCAGTATAACATTGTCTTTATGTTCAACTCATTCATCATTTGGTGGAAACTGAAAAACTGATGGCTCTTGGACGGACATTACTGTGAAATACCTGTAAAGAAAATTTATACTTGACTTTGAGACACCAGATTCAGGTCATGTAAGTACTTGGTTAAGACAGATACAGACTGAAGTGAACATAAATTTCCAGCAGTCATGTCAACACTGACCTGTACAACGGACGAAATATCCCCTGATGATCAGATGATAAATTTGGCTTTTTTGTTAGTTCTATATATATATACTAGCTGTTTCCCAATATGTTTTATCGGACTTTCTGCCTTAGAAGAACTTCATGTGTCATACATAGAATTCTTGAGATCCTGTCTTTTGTCTGTGAATTTCTGGAGATAAAGATTTCCAAGCATGCGTGTCATAAAAGAAATCCATTTAGTAAATTTTTTGGAGCGGGATTTACTTGCATCCCATAAAGATTACAAAATTTGCATGTTCATCATACCGTTATATGCATGATAGTACAGTAGTTTAATCCATACCTCTGCTACTACTTGGGGATTTCATCACTAATCAGAAATACCCCACCTAACCTTGTTTTGCTGGACCATGTCTACAATATATATATATATATATATATATATATAAACTTTGTGAAGTAGAACAGTATGTAGATTTTAATGGTAACCAACAGGAGCAGCTGACTCCTGCAATTTCTTTCCTTGATAATGGATATCCTGCACAACAAGAACAATAACTAAATCAGTTGCATCATTAACTTTTACACAGAATGCAAACCGAAGATAAAATTTCCAGCTAAAACGTGGAAATTCGCAATGATGTTTAAGTTTAATCTAAGAAATAGAAGACGGACACTTACAGATGCGAAATGGTTAACGTCTCTATGATGAGCTTCATCAGCACGGATGACAGTAATAACATCCTTTAGAGTTGCATCCTTAGGCAGTCTCCAGTAGTCAATTGCAATGGCAGGAGCTGGAACATTTTCAATTTTACCGCGACCAATATCATTAAGATACAAAGTATATGAGTGTATAGCCTCCTCTTCCAGATACCCAACAATTCTGTGTGCAAGTTTGGGGGACAGCAAGTACAGCACGAAGTAAAAATTGAAAAACACTCCCTGCACAGCAATAACTAACAACCTCTCGTACCATTTAGGTTGTACTAGCTCCACCATAGTCATCAGATGCATCCTCTCATTCTCAGCTTCTTCTAGTAATGCTTTTATCCAGCCACCACTTTGCTCAAACTTGCGCAATGACCTCAGATGTAATAGCATACCTCCCACCATTCCAGGCACACCTGCCACTGTTTCCAACATCATTGCACGGCAACCGTATTTTTCCTGCAATACAAATCAGATATTAGAATCAATGGTGACAAGAAGGTATTTGATATAAAATCAACTCGAGGATTACTGTTGTAGTGTCCAGAGCAGAGAAGTTCTTCTGTTATACATATTTCCATTACTCTTAGTTAGTCCATGAAGCAATAACTGTAGTAATTTTGGCATGTGTTTCTTTTCACAAAAAGATGTACTACTATAGAAGAATGACCTAAAGAGCACATCTCCGTGGCATCCTGCTCAGGTGTGCCATCAGAGCAATTGGCCACATGTACATATGTTCATTACCAGACCTTTCACATGACGTGTGCATGACCAGTTGCACAAAACTGAAGGTGGTGACAAGCAAGAGGCTGAATCAGTATCTGCCGGTGGGCCCGGTGTCATGATATTAATAAAAAATGGCTTGGTGGTGTGGTATGTTAACGAATTGATCCACTACAATTGATTGGACAACATATTCTTTGCAAAGGTGAGTGGAAAGCAGACCTTAAAAAACAAATCGGTTGGAATCCTGAGAAGTTTCACTGTCCAATAAGCAACCTTGTCAAGGAATGTCTTGGGCACATGGTGCTTGCTTAGATCAATAGACAAGTCAGCCTGATATGTCTCCCAGGGCTACAAACGAAAACAGAAAATAGATATAAATTAGTTAAAGGCAAGACTTTCTTTTGTCTTTTTGAGCAAGTAAAACAAGACATTGTCAGATGAACTTACATGACATCTTGTACCCAAGGACAAAGGAAAAAAGAAAAAGACACAAGAAAGTTTCAATTAAACATTTGCAAGATTCCCTAAATAATAGGAGTACTTAAAATCAGAATAAACAAAAGAAGAATAAAAACAGCTCCAGCTCTTTTATACAAGCGCGATAAAGCAGTCATTTCAAATATAAGCATTCTATCTCCGAAAACTACAAATCATAGCCATGTAGTTAATTTATATTATTTCTAACTGGAAACCAAGGATAATTGTTTTCTATCAGCAACTTCAAACACTAATATCAAACTACGAACTTCCAAAATCTAGTAGACTCATCAACTAGTAATGCCGCCTACACCAAGACATAAACCAGCAATTAAAACAGAGTAAATAGACATGGAAAGCAGGGCAGAAAGTAAGCAGCAGTCAATCAACTTTATCCCCAGGAAATTAAAGGTGATCTAGCAGAACCTCCAAATTATTGCCTGTTATTTGAAACTTTGAAAATTAACCGAAGAAAAAAGACTTAATACAGAGTCAACTCTTAAACTTGTCAAGATATTCCATTTAGACACTCGAACTAAGCGTTGTTCCAATTGAACACCTCAATTCCCAACAAAGTATTCCAATTAGACACATTCGGTTCAAATTTTGGGAAAACGTTTGCACGTGTTTTCATTTGTTTATTAGGTAGTTACGTTAACCCCATAAAATTTGTTATCTCTTTTAATTATATGCATCAACTCAATGTTGGGAGTTTTATGACTTATTAAGGCGAATGCGTATAATTAAAGAAAATCCAAAATTTGAACGGAAAGTATCTAATTGAAACACTTTATTATAGTTAATGTGTTTAATTAGAACAAAGACTTAGTTTGAGTGTCCAAATGAAAATACTTAAGAAAGTAACAAGTTGTACAGTACCATGAAGCAGTTCCAAGGCCACACAGAGCCATCTTCTTTTGTAATCTTTGGCCTCGATACACCCCAATAACTGGAAACAGCTACTTCATCTTCCCTTTCCATCTTCTCTACAGAATCACCACTCGTTTTCTTGTCCTTATCGTCCTCCTTCCTCACTACAGTGGACTTCGAATTCTTGGTTGGCGGTTCACTAGTGGAGCTCATCATCCTCCACCATTGACCAGAGAATATCAGCCGTTGATCACTCATCATCACAACTGACTCACTACTCGGCTTATGAACTTCCCTCCACACTACCAACGGCGGTGATGACAGTTGTGACGCTATGCAACGGTTACAGGTACTGCCATAAACCAATCGCCTCATCACCGACCTTGCCAACAACAACTGATTCATCTTTCCGATCATAAACGGGGGCCAAAATCGGAAGTTTGATTATTTACTTCAGTGATAAAAGAAGCGGTTAACCGGACACACTCGTAGAGCAAAGCATGAGTTAACCACACGACGAACGTTGTACGTTAAGATTTAGTGACGGTTAGACTTTAAACGGGCATCTGGCTTTACCTGTGCTCCAAGCGAACTGGAAAAAAGGAAAGGAAAAGAAAAAAGAGAGACAAGGAGGAACTCGTAAATTTAAAGCGAACGTGGGCCTTTATGGTCTGGATACGTGGCCGTAATGACTGAGGAAAGAACAACGACAACAACATACCCCATGGTATGGGGTCAAGTGGCGGAGTAAAATATCTGTCACACGCTTACCCTGCATAAATCAGGAAGGCGAGGGGAGATTTGTTTCCCTCGGCTCGAGAGAAAACATGATGAGAATGATTGAGGAAAGAAATGATGACTAAAAGCTTAGCAAGAAAAAAAAATTACAAAGTTGGTGACGATGTTGACTTCCGTGACCCGGTGGAATAGTATAGTAGATGTATTTGTGAAGTCCCACCTCCGTGGGATGAGGATCATTTGAACGGAACTTGGATAATTTTTCTCTCATAAGCTAACTTTTATAGATGAATTAAGCTCATGATCCATTTCTTTACCGTATCATTTCATCTGGATAGATCTACAAGCCTACAAATGTCTGTTCAACTTAATCATGATTGAATAAAATTGTTTGCATACCAAAAGCTTTATCAATTTCTTGTCGAGAAATTGCTTTTCCTTTCTCTTTTTCACTTTGAACTAAGCATAAATTCTGGATGGCTCCTCTAGTAAAGTTTACAACACTCTTCTTTGACAATAAATAATGGAGTGCAGTAAATTAGGATTCTCATCATAATATAAGTTGAAGACATGTAAATATAATAATTTTATGTCATGCATGCATATGTATAATTCTTTCCTACTTTTTTCTACCACCTTAGCTCCTATGACTAACAAAATGTTCAATGAATTTATGATATAGATGGAGAAAAGGCATGAGCAAACTTATTTTAATTAAGGTGGGATATTAACTTTTTTATGTGGGCTGAACCTATCGGGAGACACTCGTGATTGACAATATCTTTCACTTAGACACCTTGATGGATATAAATTATTCATGTAATTTCGATATATATAAATGAGATTTCAAATTAAAACATGAATAATTATATCCTATTCTTGTATTTTTCTAACAATTCTTGGAGGAAAAGAAATACATGGAAAAGGAGAAATGAAAAGGCTAAAAATCAAAGAAAAGAAGAAGAAAACTACTTTGGCCAATATGAAGATGTAATCTTGTCAACTTTGTGGGAAATAAAGAAATGAAGTCACTTTGCCCAAAGTAATCTCATTTACTTTGGCCAAAGTAATCACACTTACTTTGGGCAAAGTAGAAGCAATCAAAGGAGCATTCTTGTTGCTATAAATAGCCACATCTTTTGTCTTAAAAGATCATCCAATTGTAAGAAGAACAAGAACTAGTCTTGGTCTCCCTAGGTTCTTTCTCGTAGAAATAATATTTTTTTAGTCTTTTTAATTATTTATAGTCTTCTAAAAGACCTTTTTTAGTTTCCTTACTCCGTAATGGAGTAATCTCTTTTTGTTGGGATAGTTGATGAAGCTTGATACATATTTATGGTACTACCTTGGTTTTAATACATCCTTGGCTTGAAATTTTCTATTTATATTTCAAACTGTGCAAGAATGATAGTTCTTAATTAATCATTATTATCGCGTCTATATATTTTATGTCTAAGTTATAATTATATTGATTTTGTATTCTCACGGAGCAAAATTAATATTTATAACTAACGAGTAGAATAGTAGAGTGATAGTAAATTTTAGTTATCTATTATTCCAAATCTTTATCTTCTTTCTTTCAATCCTATTCTTATAGAGGGATCGAATCAAATAATTTATTGATTTGAGAGGTCGTTATCTTATTTCTTTCAGTCCTATTCTCACGGAGGGATTAAATCAAATAATTTTATCGATTTGGGTGGTATCTATCTTAGTTCTTTCAGTCCTATTCCCATGGAAGGATTGAATCAAATAAGTTTATTGATTTAAAGGCTAATCGCAAGAGGTCTTTACACGTCCTAGCACAATTCAAGCAAGAAAATATTTCGGTTTAATTGTCACTAGTCATAAATTAATTAATCGACATAACCTCACGGAGTGTTAATTAATTATTTATTTCTTAGTGAGAAAAATATAATTGTATTAGCAATAAGCAATTATTCTTTAGAGAAATATGTGTGAAAACTAAGATTTTATTATAATAATATTATCAAGTGAATTCATTCAACGATTCCCAACTCTTTCTAAAATATAAATCTTCCGAAAGTGATTTGTTTCAAGTTAAGTAGTTTAGAATTCCAAACTCACCTTTCATCAATTTGATTCTCTGAAATAATAGTCAAAATATTATAAGCTTGTAGCATAGATTTTTCAATCTCTGTGGGACGATATCATAAACTATACTAGAATTTAACAGAGTACGAGCAAAAAATCCTATCCATATTGGCTTCGTAACACCTCAACATAAGGGTGTTCGTATTGAGCACGCAGACTATATCAAATTTGTTTCAATTAAATATTTTTTTGACAAACAGCTAAAATTAAAAAGTGTGTGTAATTCACTCGCGGTGGCGTGGCGTGATGACTAATTAAAAGAGGACATATGACATTTGGGTCCAGAATAATAATTAAAAAATAAATTATAAGGAAAAATAAAATAAAACCTATTTTTCAATAAAAAGAAAATAAAAAATGTATTTACTAAACCCCACAACCACTTACCCACCCCTCCTTCCCTCAGAATCCTCCCGCCGGCATCGTCTCCTCTTAAACCCAATTTCTTCTTTCTCTCTTTTGTTTTTGGTTGTTATTAGATTTGATTATTTCTTTTGTTTTTGGTTGTTATTAGATTTGATCATTTCTTTTGTTTTTGTAGATCTGATTTTTTCTTTAAAATTCTAAATCTGACGTTTTCTATTTCTCGTTTGAATCCAGCCGCCACCGGCCATCTATAGTCGCTTCCTTTTCGTCGTCGTCGTCCATCCTCAATTTTTTTTCTTTTTTCTTTTTTCTTTTTAGATCTAATTATTTCGTCGTTATTAATTTTTTTTATTTTTAGCAGAAGAGAAGGAGGGAGAGAGAGGAAAAAAGAAAGAAAGAAAGAAAGTGGTGATGGTCTCTTGTTTTCTCGGCGAACAAGATAACAATGGTTTTGAAGGAGTTTGAGCTTGAGGAAATGGTTGGGCAAAAAGGGGAAGAAGAAGAGAAAAATAAATAAAAATTGACTAAATAACGCTACGCACGCGCCACTAATGTGTGTATCACACTTAGCATGTCAAGTCAGCAAAAAATGTCTAAATGATACAGTCTGGCCCTATTCCAAGTGTCGAAATGGAACAAAGATGTCACGCCCCGAACCATAGCTTAGGCATAACACGGCACTCGATGCCTTGCTGAATGTGACCGAGTTAACCATATGGCTTCTTTGAATCAACATGGGATATGTACTGATATGGGATATAGGTTAAATCATAAAAGTCTGAATAAGCATGAGGTTTTGTAATCATAAGTCTGAAAATAACGTTTTAGACATAAGTACGGAAATCATGATAATGTAGCCGACAAGGCTAAACACAACTGAGTATCTAACATGACATGCTAGACTAATCTATGAAACCTCTGAACATGATTCTAAATGCTAAACTGTTTACCGGGACAAGGCTCCCAGCATACCTCTACTGCATGACATGACATAGACATAAAATAACAATAACATCCTGAATGAAGTGGGGCTCACCAATAACTGATACGAAAAAACCTGTTATACCCCATTTAGACCGGGTTAAATTAGGTACAACATATTGGAGATTCCTATTTTGCTTTATTTTAGGAGTCGCCACCTAATTGATTTTAAGGTGAATTAGGGCACCTAATTATTAACTAAGGTGAAGCTAACTAAACCTCCGTTAATGGTCTGCTTAATTTTCAATTCTAGGTAAGGGTTCTAATTATCCTAAAGGGAAGGGGTTAGGCATCCTCTAGGATCCGTTAACTACGGTTCTCTTCGCCAAACTTAGATTAATTACTTAAGGTTAAATAAGGTGCCTAAATTTTAAGAAAATGGCCTATAATATTACTAAGGTTTTAAAGAAAAATATAATAACGTTGTTTAAAATAAGATTTAAAAATATGCTAAGGCTTTAAATGAAAATGCTATTTTAAAACAAGATTTGCACGAAAAAAGAGACTGCGAATGTTATTTAAAGTAAACTATAAATATTGCTAAACTTTAAATGATAATGTTATTTTGAAAATGAAACTTGCAAAATAAATGATTCGTATACAAATAGAAGCTTTTTAAGAAAAGATCTAGCCAATTTAACTTCAGGATAAAATTACATTATGTGGGTATAGTGGTGTAGAAAATCTAGACTTATTTTATAAATAGAATGCAAAATATGATGAGTTTTCTTTTCTTTTTTACTAATTTATTTAACGGTGCTCGGCTAAAATATGTATAATTGGATGAATCTTGAAAACAATGTTTATAAAATATTCTTAAGTTTATATTTGCGTATTAGTGACGTTTTGAAATGTATATGATAGTAAGGATAAAATATGATTCCCTTTACTTAAAATATATAGTCATGCTATTTTGCAAATCAATTATTCCCAAATAAAATAAATATTTAGATATTACGAATAATTTTCACATAAAAAAAAAAAGAAGAGAATAAAACTCGAGGAATTAAAATTTTTTAGTTTTCCTTAACCTAACTACCCACTACCGAAATTAAACCTACTAATTCATTAAGGTTTATCTAAACTAAGAAAAACAAAACAAACAAAGAGTTAGTTGTATGATACAAATTAAATGCAAGATGATGAAATATAGGAGCAAGTAAGTTAATGGGCTCAGCCCATTTTCAAGACGGCGGCAATCTGGGCTGCTGTTGAATTTCGGCCCAATAATAATTTTTATGCTATTGCGGATGGATTGATGAGGAATGACTCGAGAAGATTGCATTGGGCTTTTAGCCCAACACCGAATGCAGGAGAAGAATGAATCCCTCGACCTCGTAGGCGGTGATCATGCATAAAATGAGAAGGAAAAGGATTAGTGCGTGATCAAGATAGTTACTAATGCAAAATTCATAACTCAAAGAAAGAAACTTCAAATACCATCACATAACAATAAGAAAATTAAATTTAATTGGGTTGTCCATACACCAGCATATCCATACACGAAATCAAATTTACGCATGTTTCATGTTTTGGACAAATGAAATCATAACAGGCCCAGCAAAGAAAAACAAACGTGAAACTTAATTACAAGCACAACTAAAATCGATAGGATTCAAAGAATCACTATGCGAGTCATTTTTAGGGACAGAGCAGGTTAAGAGAAAAGCACATTTGCTAAGTTAAACATATTCAGATCAGTAAACTTTCAATCGAGTATAGAAAATCTATTCTTTTCAAAATGTGGCCTCAAGTTAAATACTTTTCCATCGGCCCAAATATGGTATTTATGCTCAAATAAGCGAGATCTGTTCGCTTTAAACTTAAAGGGTTCAAATAAGCTATAATGGTAGCAATAGGCAGCCATAATACGTAGCAGGACAACAGCAATATGTCAAGAACACATCAGCTCGTTTGAGGAAAATACAGCAGTAACTATTTGCCTCGAAATGTCTCATGAATGCAACTTTTTTTTAAAATCTCAATAATGCAACAGTTTATCCTTTGAAAGGCTAAGAGACTTGCGTCTTTCAGTCCTAAAACGCAGTAATCATTTGCCAATAATGCAGCAGTTCACCAAAAGAAATAGCAGCAATTCACCCTCAAATGAGGCAGCAACTAAAGTGTGACAGTAAACTGCCTCAAGTAAAGTGCCTGCTCTTGATCAACAGCCCGAATCTCGACATGCTGCCAAAGCAGCTCGTCAAGATTGCAGCAGCAAATCAAGTGCAATACTGTTCCTTGTCAAATTTCAGGAACACAAGAGATGTTGGGATGAGCACATAGATCGTCACATAGTTGGGCATAAAGGCCAAGCAAATATTACGGATTATGTTAAAGTTATGTTAGGCTTGAATCACCTAGAGCAACTACGTGACAAGCATAAATGAGCTGGATAGGTTCATACCCCTTTAGACACATAGTGCGACAGTACTATAACCTAAATCAGATCCCTATATACCCCAAAATCCATAAGTGAGCACCTACTAATTTATAAACAGCTTGAGAAACTCATTTTTTCATATTATCATCTTTACAAGCATAGACCTAATCAGACCTACCATACTTGCGAATCATCAAATGCACTATGAACAAGATTTAGACCATATTCCCCCAGCCAAACCTTATAAACACGGAGGACGACTACTTAGCACGTCGTTTACAATAATTAATTGATTTGAACTTGACTAACACAAGGACAGATTAATGCACAGGTTGTTTCCCACCTTTAAGCTAACCATATGATTGTTAACTGATTTACATTTTGATTGACTAAGTCATATTGAACTAGACTGACTCAATTAAACTAATATGAACAACCTTAAACAATAAGTGCTTATACATGCTTAACCAAACCTTAACCAAATTAACTAGGAATAAAATCTAAATAGATCTGTAAAACTTACTAGATTGAATTATCAGCGTACAAATAAACAGTATTCAAACTAAGCCAAACATGCGAATAGCTTAAACTAAATTTAAGTAATAACAGTAGCCTCCAACAGGATCTAAACTAAGCTAAAACATAATAATGACTAATCTAATAACTAAGCCGAACAGTGAACTAAACCAAACAAGCATGTCAGCCTACGAAACTAAAATAAAAGGAATGGGATTTCTTTGTTCGAATAACACATTTGTTTGAAAATCCTAAAGGATATAATCTCTTTTGTTACACTCCAACACATTCAGCAAAATAGCATACATTACACATTAATGGTGAGGCAGTTTCTCAAAAATGCCGATAACGTGCTACATATAAACATATTTTCATAAATCCCAAGTATTCCTTAAACCAGTAAAGAATGAACACTGATCTACATCCTAATATGGATAACAACTAACATATACAGGGGAGTGTTTTCATTGGAAAGGAAACAAATTTCATGCTTTTATATGATAGTGAAACAGAGATCTTAAGTCACATTTTTAGAAAAGAAAAAAAAAAGAAAACACATGAGTATACTAACTAAGCACCAACCATTATCAAGAGACGAATTTAATTTCCTATTTACGACATCGGACGTAACTTTCTATTTTACGACATCGAACAAACAAATCTTAACACAGCACCATCTTGAAATTAAAACACTTTAAACATACAAACAAAGCATCTAAATACGCATCGAAAATCAAAACAAACTAAAAAAAGAGTGGAACGAAGAGATTGCATTGACCTTTCTCGTGTGCAGTGAACTGAGCCGGTGTCAAAAATCTACTCGAATCCCGATTTAGAAATGATGCAAACGGAATGGAGACAATATTGACTAATTGTTGTGAAGGGGATATGCGGCTAAAGAACTTTTGAGCTAAAAAAGTTGGCTGATAAAAATTTACAGAGGTATATATGGGACGATTCTCTCCAAAACCAAAAAAAAACCCCGTCGAATGACCCAAAAGCGAATATTTATAGGAAGATTTCTAGGGTTTGCTGGGTTCGAAAATTTAGGCGGGATTTTCTCATCTAGGGTTTGAAAATGGGTCAAAAGAAAGCTGTAAAAATCTGAATATGGCCAAAATTCGAACAGATCTTCACGTGACGACTCAGATCTTACCCGAAAATGGTCGACCATTTTGAATCATTGGAGATTATATTGCGTCTTGAGGCGAGAAAGGGAAATCTTCAACAGAGCACACATGGTAGGCAGATGTAGCGACGAGTTTTGCACGGAAATGGGATAGGCAAGACCTGCATATGGCTGAGGAGCGGCTGACATCGATGCAGAAAATGGAATGAGAGAGGAAGGCGTTGAATCGCTGAAGATTAGGTTTTTTTTTTTGTTTAGGAAAAATGGGAGAGGGCTGATCGGGTATAATGGAGTTGGGCTCGGCTGAAATGAATAAATGTGGGCTGATTTTACACAGATTGGGCCTCAACTTTTCTTTTGGCTGAATTAACATAGTGATAAATAAGGAACATATATGTATATGTGATATTAATAATAATTGAGCCATTAGAATTAATAAGGCGTAATTTAATAAAATATAAGTAAGTAGTAAATGAGGTTTGAAATTAAGTAAATGCTATTGTCCAATTGTATAAAATAAATACGATGCGTTTTACATGAGACAGTAAAAGAAAAATGTTAAAAGCGACTATCGCGATTATAATATTAAGTGCTCGCAGTATAATGAAAAATAATAGTAATAAAAGCAAATAACCGTGGTAAAGTATACATAACTATTTGCAAATAAATATTTCGAAAAAGGGGCGGGACAAAATCGGGTGTCAACAAATCCTAGTGAGCAAATCTGTTGTCATGTAAATCAATGCTTGCACGGGTAAAATGGATGTAAGTACATTTGAATTGCACTTGTATGTAAAGCAACTGAATGAAAGAATAGTAAGTGAGGTGTCGGGGAATGGGCAAACCAAATTAATAACATTGATACATTAAGAAATACGAAACTGAAACTGAAACTACAAGCTGAGCAGGAACATGAATAACATCTGACATGAATATAATATAACATAAGTAAAACATTTTTAAGTGAAAAATCCTTAGTATAACCGACAACATGAAATCACCACGTGAATACGTAGAGTCTGTTACCTGACCCGACCAGCAGAGCAATCCATACCTTGCCGGACTATGAGACATAAACATGACATGAAAGGATTCAATTAATAGTCTGAAGGTATCGTCCTAACTGGGCAGAGCGATCCTGACCCTACGTTGGCATACATAGTTTCAAGTAGTCTACACCTTCTCGGTAAACCTATGCTACTCCCAAAATAAGAATATGAATACAGGTGGCATCTGAGCCCATGGTTTTTATAACATGACATGTAAGCATGATTTGTAAACATGGCTTGTAAACATGACTTGTAAGTATAATATTACATGTATATAGATATATAACTTGTGTAAAGCATGGAAACATGTAAAATGCATGGAGTAGAGTAATCTTGATTCATGAATTGTAACTGAGAACCTATGGAATTCAAAACATGAGTACTCACGGATTACGAACAGATTCATGGTAATCGAATTGATATTCATGAATACAAATAACGGAAACATGATTGAGCAAGATAATATAGAATTATTGACATGTATCTAGGGTCTATCATGAACTGAGACATAATTCTCTAACTCTAAGGAGAAAATGTGTTTCATGAATTAAACGTGGCGTGGGGAAGAACAATGATGTTCCCACACATTGATAGAAGCCCTATATACCTTAATTCATGCCTTGAAGCGTACTACAATGTTCGTCGCTTTCTTTCTACTTTAATCTAGAGCAATATGCGTCAAAGGGAATCAATATTAGTAAGAAACCTCATGTTTTGGTTATCTAAGCATTTTATCAAACATTTGATGGGTATGAAGCTCCACAACTCTCATCAATGGTGTTTTTACACCCAACAACCCATCCTATTGCGTCAAGATGATTCTACAATCTTATAATGCTACAAGTATCATCATCCCTCATCACCCATAAAATAAACAACACCGAAAGTCAATAATCAACAACCCAAATAGATAATCGTTCATATTTTTCTATCAAACCCATCAACTCATATCTCATGAACTTATAGTCTATAATCACCAGTACAAGGTTATAATCAATTGAAGTAGGAAAGTCTTACCTTTTGACATTCAGGTCTCCTGTATTCGGATTCTAGGGTTGTTTTGTCCAAGACGAAGATTCAATTGATAATCTACGGAATAGACGAGGATCCTAACGTTAATCTTTGTTAAAATGATGTAAGGAACTCACATTGGATGCTTTGTGGAAGTCCAAGGGTGTTTTCTCTCTAAAAAAAAAAAAAACGATTTAGAACGAAGTGGGAAAAGCTTTACGAAGTTAGGCTTTTATAAAAATTCGGGAAAAACTGCTTCAGGCATAAAATGGCTGGGATGCTTTGTGGAAGTCCTAGGGTGTTTTCTCTAAAAAAAAACGATTTAGAACGAAGTGGGAAAAGCTTTACGAAGTTAGGCTTTTATAAAAATTAGGGAAAAATTGCTTCAGGCATAAAATGGCCGGGCACGGCGCGTGTCACGCACGATGTAAATTTCTATGGTGTCAAAATTTTAAGTTTTCCTGGAAATTTGGCCTGACAGGGCGTCGCTGGGCGCTAGGCCATTCTGGAAGCATTTGGTAAAATGGGCATAACTCCTAGCACAGAGCTCTGTTAGGGTTCCACCATATATCGTTGGAAAGGAATTTCAAAGGGCTACAACTTTAATGTTTTAAGTTTTCTCAAATTCCCAACAGATTTTCACGAAATCAGGATGGAAGGTAGACTTACCGTAAACTTAGCAGATTCTATCGAATCTTATGCTCCTCACTATTCGTCTTGATTCCGAAACAATTATTTCCACCCAAACTCATTCCGATGCGACTTCATGTGGCTAAAATGTTACATTAATACTCATTTAACACGTTCACACTTAATCCGGATTTACGGAGTGTTACAAAAGAGTATTTGAGGTGTTAAAGTGAAAAAATTTGACGACCACAGGGGGCCGCCGATGGATTTGGCCTTTTTATGCGACTTCAATAATAAGTCATTATTTTCATGAGATATAATTTTTCATTTCAACCTACAAGCAAGGATGGATGAAAATGTTCAGTTACATGTTCACGTGAACCATATTTTACCCAAAATTAGATGTGTGTGCATATATATATTAAAGTTTCACTAAATATTTATAAATATTTGATTGTAAACTCAATTATTTATAGGCAACCATAAATTTAAATTCTGGACCTGCCATGCAAGTGGTGGTTATACAAATGAGGCGCAAATCCATTTTGGATAATTAGGAGTAGTACTACTTTTTAATGATTAACGCTATTCCGTGATTGAAAATTGTGTTTAATTATTTGACCGAATTACGTATGCGTATATTCGTTTCCCACGAATTTGAAAGTTGAGTGCAAGTTGGATTAAGAGTTCCTATCAACGACAAATCATTATTCTGAAAAGTCCTTGTCTATGACTCATTCCCTTTAAGTTACAAATTCAACACCTTTTTTCCACCTATAAATCTAAAATCCTTCTTAATAGCCGTCAACAGTTGCAAGGAAGTTAATTTCTTTAGGTAAAATCATGATGGTTCCAAAACAATTTATGAATATCTCACTTGAAACTGTCGAGTCATTTTTGAACTCAAATGACACGTTGAACGATCAAAACGGCCTCAAATAGTCCCTACTTTGGATTTTGTCATGCGATCAATTTATTTTAATCTTTTCTGGTGACTTTTTTTTTTTTTTTTGTTAAAATTGTAATTTCAATATCAGAGGAAATATCTATTAGTTTAACCCATCGTAAAAGATAATATGATTTTTCTAACTAAAAATGATATTGTAGTCATTGAGTAGTATATTTTAATTATACTTGTACCAAAATTGTAAAAGTAGAAACCGAAGAAGATATTTGAATATGCATGGTGGGATAATTTATAGCTGGGAGAAGTGGAATAGTAATGACATTATTTTTTCCAACCAATAATATGTCATTAGTACTTAAAACAAAAACAAAAAAAGTGAACATTTTGAAAATATTGATGAGATTTCAGATTTTACTCTGCATTTTAACAGGCTGAGTAATAGCTATAATTTCCCTCCTTTTTATTAACTTCACGGGGCCATTTTGATAGTGGAATCGGATTACTTCAATTCATAAAATAATAAAATAAAAAGTGAAACAAGAGAATTAGCCAAGAAACTTAAAGAACTTTTTTTATTTCTTCTTCTTGATCTGTTCTCAATAGGACATTAGAAAGCCTATTTATAGGAAACCAAATTTAAGTTTACAGCTTCCAATTTAGGAAATCACATCCACAAAACAAGTGGTTTTGTAACGTCCAGAAATCAGGTTAGATAAGACTTCACGAAAAGTTAAAAGGATTTCACCGTGTAAATTAAAGGTGTCAACCGGTTCGGGCTAACCGGTTTTAACCGGTAACCGGACCGGTTAAACCGGTAAAATCGGAACCGGACCGGTTAAACCGGTTTAACCGGTGAAAATAAAAAATAAAAAAAATAAAAAAAGGAAAGAGCCGTTAGGCGCATTAGTGTCCGTTAATGGGCCGTGTAACGGTCCATTTGCAAAAATGGCCGTTGCCAAACGGCCATTTTTGTTAATTTTTTGCCCCCAAATTTTTTTTTTTTTTAACACTTTAACCCATCCCCCACCCCTATATAAACCCTTTCATTTTCATTTTAATTCACACCAATTCACTCTTCTTCATCTTTCTCTCAAATCTCAATCTCTCAATTATAATTATTTTGCAATAACTAGCCACAAAGTCTTATTATAGTTTCAACTTTCAATTACTAATTTTGCAATTATAATATTGTTGGTGGAGTTCGTGATTTTGCAACAATCCGAAGTAGCTTTGGTGGATTTGCAATTCTAGCCGCCTTGACTTTGTTGGAAATTAATGCAATTTGGTACCTTCGTTCAACTCTATCTTTATTTTTCGCAATTTAATTCTAGCAATTTAATTTACGCAATTTAATTTGTTGTAATTTATTTTCTTGTGATTTATTTGATTGTGATTTAAATTAATTCTATTTAATAATGTCAAAGAGATTAAGACGTGGTGCCGTAGTAGTAGTCGTATTGTTAGGGGTGCGCTTAATGAGGAAACATTTGTGGAAGAAATACCTAATTTAGGTATTGATGTTGGTGGAAATAATCCACTTTTAGGTCATGAGGCAATGCAACAACATTTTACCGACACTTTTAATGAAGACTTAAATGATGATGATGAAACACTGACCCGAAAATCCCATAGAGATACGTATCTGCACAATCACATACACAAGACAAACCGCCTAGAACTCGTAAGCCAACAGCTAAAATTTGGAAATTTATGACTAAGAATAGGAAAACCAATCGGCTACATGTAACATATGTGGACAAGTATTTAGTTTTAAGCAAGGGCTGTAAGGATGGTGGAACGGGTACACTAAATGCTCGTGAGAACCAAACATATGGATGCTTGGGGAGAGCGAAACGGGTTCAAATGTGGGGGGATTCAAATGACGATAGACCCACAAATCGGTAGAAATTTTAAGTATGACAAGAAAAAGAACGCGTAGAAATAGCTAAAATGGTAGCTTATGATTGTTTAC
Organism: Lycium ferocissimum; assembly: GCF_029784015.1. NCBI lineage: Eukaryota > Viridiplantae > Streptophyta > Magnoliopsida > Solanales > Solanaceae > Lycium > Lycium ferocissimum. Next base: position 35,894,976 of record NC_081348.1, read on the forward strand.
CATTTTCCTTTCCTCGGGTTTGGGGTTTGTTACTTACATTCAACGTTGTTATAATCCGTTATTTGAGGGTATTCCTAGAAGTACTTGTAGAGCCGATGTTATAGATTTGTTTAAAAAATATAGATTTTATTTGCGCCACGTATTTAATTCTTTAAATTGTAATGTTTGTCTTACCGCCGATTTGGGTCTTAGTATTAACCATTTAGATTTTTTTTGCTATTACATGTCATTGGGTTGATGACAACTGGGTTATGCAAAAGAATTATAGCTTTTTTATATGACGAAGGAAAAGGTCCTCACGATGGAAAATTTTTAGCCGATTCAATGTCTACTATTATGAGATTTTTTAACATTTATAGAAAAACACTTTGTATTGCTTTAGATAATGCTTCTAATAATACAAAGGCAATTGGTCTTTTAAAAAGAGAAATAAACCCTCCTCTAAAAAATATTTTTCATGTAAGATGTAGTTGTCACATTTTAAATTTAATTGTTAAAGATGGTCTTGTACATTTTGATGATTCTGTTCAAAAAGTTAGAAATCTTTGCGTTTCTTTTTTGTAATGCTAATAGGGGAAGAATTAGAGATTTTAAGAATCTTTGGTGTGGAAAATAACCTTAGACCTAGGAAAATTCAAGTAGAAATTGAGACTAGGTGGAACTACACTTACATTATGCTACAACAAGCATATGAGTATAGGATTCCCATACAACAAGTTCACAACAAATATAATACTGATAGTCAGGATTGGTTAACTTTTATGCATTGGGAAGATGTTAAAGAATGTATTGAACTCTTAGAAATTTTTTATAATGCAACTCTTGCTTTTTCTAGACAATTCTATCCCACGGTAACCGAAATTTTAGCCTACTTAGCGGAAATAGCTAGAGTTTTACAAGAGTATAAACATAAACCCGGTTATCAAGCGGCTATTTTTGAAATGATAATCAAATTTAAGAAGTATTTTTTTCTCATCCCAACTTTATTTATATTGGGTTCCCTTTTAAATCCTTGTTTAAAATCTGTCTTATACTAAAAATTTGGTTAGTCAAATTTATACATTTTTAGAAATTGAAAAGGAGTTCAACCATCTTTATTTGTCGAACTCACTATTGATGAAGAGTTTAGAAAAGTTTTACTCATTTTTCTAGTTTGGAAGAACGTCAACACACCGTTGCTCCACGCCCTACTACTTCTCAAAGTAGCAAAAAGGGCTTGTCGGGTTTAAAAGTTTTACATTCACAACCAACTTCTTCTTCTACGCAAACTTTGATGAATATAACTTTTATTTGATGCACCCAAATGTAGATATCAACCAACCGGATGAGGTAGACGTCTTAGCATGGTGGAAGAAGTACAAGGCAAGCTATCCGGTACTTTCAAGAATGGCTCGAGATATCCTTACGGTTCAAGTATCAACCGTGGCTTCGGAGAGCGCATTTAGCCAAGGAAGACAGCAAATTGGAGACCATAGACATTCATTATCCGGCTTTAGCTTGCAAGTACTAGTGTGCATTCGAGATTGGATTAGATCGGAGCGACGCAACCAAAACTCAGAAGCGGAGGAAGGCGAAGAGGAAGAAATTGAAGATTTGATAGCTAGTGGACCGGACCAAATGGAAGACTTTGAAGATATTTCCATGACCGAATATGATGTGGGGGAAATTAACGAAATGGTTCAAAATTGGTGATTTTATTATTCTACTATTTTTGTACAACTCATGTATTATTTGCAAGTTAAAAAAAAATACAACTTGCAAATAAATGTTATCCAAGAATGAATAAAAATATGGCTCATTGAGCTTACTTCTATTTATTTGTGTTCATATTTTTACTTTTATTAAGTTACTTATAGTATATAAGTAAGTATATATATTAAGTTATACATATATTTAGTATATATATTAAGTATATATGTATATATAGTATATATATTAAGTTATACCTATATATAAGTATATATAGTATATAGTACATATATATATAGTTATACACATATTTAGTATATATATTAAGTATATATAGTATATATGTATATATATTAAGTTATACATATATATAGTATATATATTAAGTTATACATATATATAAGTATATATAGTATATAAGTATATATACTATATATATTAAGTTATACATATATATAAGTATATGTAAGTTATACATATATATGTATACGAAAAACACTATTCGTATTCTTGACTTGCGTTAGTGTAAGAATATTTAAACTTTAATTATAAAGTTGTATAACATATGTAAAAATACCTACAATATACAAATAAATACTATAATATATATATAATACAAAAAACAAAAAAAAAATATTTTAAACACTCCAAACCGGACCGGTTCCGGTTTGGAGTTTAAAACCGGTAAACCGGAACCGGTTGCCACCTTACTGTAAATATATGGAAAAAATAGAATAAAAACCGGGTAAAAAAAAACTGAACCGAAAGAGGCTAAAAAGTGAAGAACCGGACGGTTCTGGACTCGGTCCACTTAAAGCTGGTACTTGAGTGGGCACATGACACGCGTCAGCATACAATTGGCTATAACATGTCCCACCAAACTTTACAAGACTTGACAAGAAGCCCTCTCACAAGTCTGAAAGTCTTAAATTAATTAATAGAAGTAATAAAAATCCACAATATTGAAATCTAACCCATCATATTCACACCAAACATTCTCGATTCTCGTTTTCATTCATTCCCAATTCATCTGCTCCCTAATTCTAAAGCTTACGGGTCGGGTCTTGTGATTAAGTTATCATCAATGGCGGATTGTGGATTGGATCCTCCTGGATTTCGATTAGGTAATTAATTTGTGCCCTAATCGCTTGTTGTTATTATTCATGCAGTTTTCCCAAATATTTCTTTATGCTATAAGCATTAGATGAGTATAGCTCACTGGTATGAACTGAGTTGCTGTTGATTGAACTGTGAACGTAGAGGATGTACTGATTTGTGTAATGTTTCTATTTTTGAATTGATTGAATTTTATAAGTACTGGAGAATTGGATACTTTTTGTTCTGTTTTTATCACTCAAGGTTAACAGTATTGAAGTATGAGTTGTCTTTCTGAAGGATATACTTGCATGAAAGGGTTGTTGCCTAATTGTGATGGGCTAGAATTTTGTTATATAGGGCGTGTTCGGTATGACGGTAAATGTTTTCCAGGAAAATAAGTGGGTTTCTTACTTGTTTTCTTGTGTTTGGTCAGTGAGCAGAAACTATTATTCTAAAAGCACTTGTATGTAATTTAGACAAAAACTATGGGAGGTGTGAGGTGGGGTTGGGGCTATGGGGGGTAAAGATGAGTATGCTTGAGGGTGGGGATGACACAATCAATGTGGAATGTCACTTGTGGAAATTGTTTCCCTGCTTTCACTAGGGAAGCCATTATCCTCATTTTAAGGGACTTGTTTTCCTAGAGAAAATATTTTCCAAAAACATTGACCAACTAAACATGGGAAAAATTAAAAACATTTTCTTCCATACTGAACACACCCATAAACTGCTAATTATCAGAGTTTTAGTTTTTTTTTTTTTTTTTTTTTTTTTTTTTTTTGGAGATGGTAACAAGAGTTCTAGCTTTTATATCTCTATTGCAAACAGGCAGTTAATACAAGGCACATACTCTGAAGTTATTCTGGGTTTAAAATGACGCTGTAAAACCTCTGAGAGAATTGTGTCATATGTAAATCATGTGGTATTGAGATGGTTAAAACGTGTCTGATTTATCCTCGAAATTTGGAATTCAATCTCATATAGTTTCAAATTATGTGCAGAGTATTTATTTTGTAACTCTAATCTCTCCCTCTAGGTCAGACTTCATAGTTTAGCTTTCCCTTTTCAAAATTTCAATCTTGTCTCTGCAACTTTGTGTTACAAAAACCATGTAGAAGTCGAGATCGGCCACTTGAGGGTAAATTAGGGAAAGTCATTTCAAAGAGGTGTAATTCTTCTTATATATATTTCTCTTCATTTCTTAAATATTCTTTCCTTTGATAAGAATAACAAAGTAAATCTACTGCCCCCTACCAGAACATTAAGAGAAGAGTTCACTAGATATTCTTAACCTTTCACAAAACACTATTACCATAGTGGAACCAACTAGAGTGTGTTAATCTAATTGCCAATGGTTCCATACATCCGAAAGACACTTATCCACAAGTGAGAACATCAACGTGTTGGTTATGTAAGTAGTTTTAGTTGGAGATATAAACCGTTCATAGGTTGGAATATAATAGTAGTAGGTGTATGTGAGCCAAGTGAACTTTTCTTAGGCTCAACTCCTGTCAAATAGAGAACTTCTTAGCTCTCTTGGCTAGAACTAGAATAATACTGCCTTCTGGGTCGAGCTGGTCGCACGGGGCTTGCTTAGTGCGGGTTATCTCTCCTGTGTGGTTTGCGGGCTATTGCACAGGAGTGGGGTTTACCCTGTGCGCACCCGAAAGGTAGTGGCTGCGGGTTCCCTTGTCATGAAAAAAAAAAAAAAAAAACTAGAATAATACTGTTGACCTCTCAGAGATGCCATTTCAAGTCCAAACACCTTCACCAATGAGTCATTAGTGATCTTTCAAGTCCAATATTATCCAACTCCATCTTATTAGAGTATGTGGAAGTGAGACATAATCTCTGATTTTAAGTTTATGTCACAGATCTGGTTTGAGCTGTGACTTGGAATGAGTTCTCCTTTAGTGTATTAGAGGCTGGAGTCTCTTTCTCATGCTCTTTCTCTCAGAAAACAGAGACACAATTATTAAGCATATACAATGTATCAGGCTTTGGCCAGTGTTTCAAGTTTTGATCCTTACCATTGTCTTATGTTACATTTGCATGTTTTGAATTAAAGGTGCTTCGCTGAGGTTATTATGTATGACTGACTTGATATAAGCTTCTTTCAAAAGTTGGACCATTGTATCTTTGAAAACATAATATGTTTATTTGTTGATTTTGTGTTGCAGACATAACACAGATATTATCAGAAGTACAACATCGTTGGCTGAGACCTGCAGAGATTTGTGAAATCCTGCGAAACTATAGGAAGTTTCATATAACCCCAGAGGCTCCATACAGGCCAGTCAGTATGTCTACTTCATTCTAATCCATCTATTTTTGAAACTTGTGATATTCTTTTGACTTTAGAGCATCTATGCCACTTCGCATATCCTAACAGACACTTCTAGTAAAGAAAACTTTCTGGATCCTTTGTTTCAAAGGAAATTTGTAAAGTTTTTGCATTATGCCCTAGCTTTAATGTGTATTTTAGTTCTAGGACTTGCAGTCTCAATTTAAGCTAAATTAAAGTGGATTTGATTTTAGACAAATCCGCAGTCTTACTTCCATTCTTTGTGAGGACGCTAATTAAATTTCTTTTATAATTGTTGTCAATGAAATGATAAATATTCATTAAGTAACATGCTGCTTCTTGATCTAAAAATATAGTCTTTACGTCTATCGGTTTTCAGCGTGCTCATTGAGACACCTAATTTGTTTAGACTTTGTAAATGACTTTTCCATCATCCTGCTTTGTCCTGCAAAACTCTCATCTAAGTAGGGAACTAGAAGATCCTCTGAGAATATTCCCATATGCCATGTCTTTACCAAAAATAAAAAATAAAAAAAAATCCCATATGCCATGTAGATTTTGTATCAAATTGACTAGAAGAATACAAGTTATCCACCCTGTGAGACTAGGGACCCCAAATGACTGTTGATGATTGGAGCAGTCTGTTATAGATCCTTTTTTATGTGCATTTTACTTTTATTCCCTAAAAAGGAAAAGCTAATGATTTGATTTCCCTCCACTCGTGCTTTTAGATGTTTGTTCTTAATGCGTGTTTTGTTGTTCAGGTGGTTCTGTTTTTCTTTTCGATAGGAAGGTGCTAAGATACTTTAGGAAGGATGGACATAATTGGAGGAAGAAGAAGGATGGGAAGACAGTTAAAGAAGCTCATGAGAAGCTGAAGGTAGGTGTTGATAGTTTGGCATCAGTGTACCGTCTTCTTGGATTGGCTAGATGAGTCTAACTTTTGTGAGCTAAAGATAATTGACTTTTTTATATGCTTCATGCTTTCTGTCGATAAAATCCTTCTGCAGGTTGGAAGTATTGATGTGCTACACTGCTACTATGCCCATGGAGAAGAAGATGATAATTTTCAAAGGCGTTGCTATTGGATGCTTGAACAGTGAGTATGGACCATATAGACGTGGCATCATTTTGGAAGCTCCTCCTTATTTTTTTCTTATTTTTCTTTTTGCACCTCTTCTCTTTTTACTTTTGTGTCCATTTACTTCTCACGGCAAAACTTGAAGTTCAAACTAAGAAACTGAAGTACTTATCAATTGGTTAAAGTACCTTCATACAAGTGGTATTAAGCAAAAGTAGATTAGAATATGTACCATGTCTATTTCATAGGAGTAGAGTAAATAAGTGATTACATAAGAGTTTATAATGAGCATTTTATTCCTTCTGCCTACTAGTCCTACAAAGAGAAATTGTTTAACTTATGGATTAAACTATTTGCACGTTCTTGTTAACGACCTATGCACTAAACATTCTTTCTTCTCACTTGCTATGATGCAGGGATCTCATGCACATAGTTTTTGTCCACTATTTGGAAGTCAAGGTCAGACTCCATAATTTCTTTCCTTATCAGGTCTTTAAACAGTTTAGTTAATTGTTACACACTCACGAGGGATCAAATCAAATTACTTTCTGTGAGAAATAAAGACTTGAAAAATATTATTAAGATGAGTCAACTACATTACAATCCTTTTCCATGTAGGACAACAATTCTATTCCTATTCTAACACTTTCAAAGCGGGATGCGAGAGCGCAGTTTGTGCATGATCTCTGTATCCTTCTTTCTGATCACTCTTTAGTAACATCCTTGTAGAACCATGGAAATCACCGATCCCACCCTCCTGCCTTTTAGGAACAGAAAAAAGGAGAAAAAGCACAGTGATCACTGAAAAACTCCATGATATGTCTATTGCACATCCCTTTTATCGGACTCTGGTTCCATGACATATATATGGGATAGCAAGTTCTTTAAGCAAGACTGCATTATCCATTGGACTGACTTTTTGAGCTGAATGCTATTTGGCCGATGACGATTCCTTATGTACTTTTGCAGTACTGCCTTGGTACTAGCTTGAATAAATACCATAATCTTAACAAACGAATCTATGGACCTTTTCCGCTTCTCCTTGACAGGGTAACAAGGTGAATGCCAGTTGCATTAGATCAGCTCACTCAAACTATTTGAATGAAGGCTCATTGTCCGATAGTTTTCCTCGGGGTCACAAGAAACTAGCTTCAGCAAATGCTGACTCAACAAGTCTAGCAAGCTCTTTAACAGAAGCACACGAGGAAGCTGAATCAGGTAATGTTCTTTGCAGTTGGTTTTAATGTAATTTCTTCAGCTGTCTTGTAGAATTTTTTTGCCTATACTTGATTTACCTAGTTGTTTGTGCCGAGTACTAAAACTGTTGTTAAAGGTCTCATACTGAAATCAATTTATTGCAGAAGATAGTCACCAAGCGTGTTCTAAATTTCATTCATATTCAGATCGAGCATCTGGAATGTACAGTCATCTGGTGGAAAATAGGGATACCATCTGTAGTTCATATGGTTCACCTCAATCTTCAGGTGCTTTTACTAAGTTTTTATTCGAAGTTATTGCATTTCTCTCCATCACTATGGTTTCTTCAAGACCGTTTCATATTCTTTCATTGTCGATATATGTCTAAAACTTTGCAATTATTATTTCAGTGGAGTATACATCACTTCCTGGTACAGATGAAGGTGGACAGTGTGGTTTTGGTAATTTTGCATCTGGTCCTCAAAGAACAACTGATTTGGGATCTCAGGAACCAGTTTCTCAGCATTGTTCAAATGGTACTAAATCGCTTCAGAGCTTTTCTGTTATCAGTTTGGGAAATGAATAGGGTTTTAACCAAGTCTTTTGCAGGCGAGATGATATGCCAAGATGATCTCAAGAACAATTTGTCAGTCCACGGAAATTGGCGGGTAAAGCTATTACGGTCCTTTTTTTGTACATTATTACATTATATTCTTGATCAAGATTACTGGTTTAAGTACGAACCTCATTCTAGTTCTTTTGAGCTTCTCTTTTGGAGAGTCATTCCGTTGTTACATATTTGCTGGCATCTCCAGTCCACTTCTAGGTCTGTAAATCTGGATTTACTAAGCACTTGTATTTCTCAAAATTAAAAGAAACTTTCTAGGGTTCTTATGCGTCCACTTTGTTTAATTTAGAAGATTCTCTGTTTTCCTTTTTAGAAAAACTTAAATTTTTCTAATAATTAAGACTCTCATGTATGATATTTTCTTGTGTTGGAACTGAATGCTGTCCTTATTCTTGTGGCAAACAAATACATATGTCAGGCAATTTAAGAATGTATTCATCTGCATGTGTCTCTGTGACTCCAGTCTTTTACTTCTGAGTCAAAATTTGGAGATAATTTATTTTATCCTCTTCTCCTTGCCCCCTTGGGTTTCAGCCTTTCCTATTCCAGGTTTCCTTGTTCTTCAATGCTTATGTGCTAAACCTTGCTTTATTTTATCAGTATTCTTTTGGAGACTCTCAATTGCAGTTCCATGGACAAACTGTCAATCAGGATTTGATTGCAGATACGAGCTATGATTTGGAAAATAGTTTTCACAACAAAAACGTATCTTCAAATCTACTTCCTGTTAGGGGGCAATCGTACTTGTATCCTGATGAGCAAGAAGAGCAACTAACACAATTGAATCTTCAATATCTGAATTCGCTTGTGGAAGTTCAAGGTGACAGCAATCAAGAGAATAGTGTTGACATGCTAGGGCTTGGAGACTATTCAACGATTAAACAGCCTCATTTGAGCAGTGTAAAAATGGAAGTAGGCCTGAAAAAAGTTGACAGCTTCTCCCGATGGGTTGCAAAAGAGCTTGAGGATGTTCAGGAGTTGCATATGCAGCCAACTAATCAAATTTCATGGAATGCTATAGATACTGAGGATGATGGTTCCTGTCTGCCCAGCCAGTTGCATGTGGATTCACATTCACTGGATCCCTCACTTTCCCAGGAGCAGGTTTTCAGCATCATTGATTTTTCACCTAATTGGGCTTATTCAAACTTGGAAACGAAGGTAATCATTTGGAATTTAAGTTCTCTAGCTTGAGTGCTAGATTGGCACTGCTTGCATCGCCTGTTGTCTGAAATCTCTTGATATTTGCTGTAGTTTCATGAGTTGGTGTCCACTTTTTCTATCAAATGCAATTACTTTCTTGACCTTGCTGCAGACTGGTTGATTGGCACCAAGCTTCCATAATCATGCAACCAATTATTCTATAGCAAGATTGTTTTAGCTAAGCAATTGAAATTTACTTACTGAAAGATATTAGATGAATTCCCAAAGTTGTCTGATTTTTCGACACACAAAGCAGGTATTGATTACTGGAAGATTTCTTAAGAGTGAAGGCGAGCTGGTAGAGTACAAGTGGTCATGTATGTTTGGGGAAGTAGAGGTTCCTGCAGAGGTTTTAGCAGAGGGGGTACTTCGTTGTCATGCTCCCCCACACAAACCAGGAGTACTCCCTTTTTATGTGACATGTTCAAATAGATTGGCTTGTAGTGAAGTCAGAGAATTCGAATACAGATTTGGACCTTATCAGGAATTTGGTACTGCTAATGATTCTACCACTGAGATGCATCTTCTTGAACGAATTGAAAATTTATTGTCCTTGGGACCTGTTAGTAGTTGTCACAGTTTTGACAGTATGGAGGCTGCTAAGGAGAAACAAAGTACGGTGAATAAAATCATCTTTATGATGGAGGAAGAGAATCAGCAGATGATAGAGAGAGCGTCAGACTCTGGTACATCCCAATGCAGGGTGAAAGCGGATCTATTTCTTGAAAGAAAACTGAAGCAGAATTTCTATGCATGGCTGGTTCACCAAGTTACTGGTGATGGCAGAGGGCGAACTGTTCTCGATGATGAAGGTCAAGGCGTACTTCATTTGGTAGCTGCACTTGGTTATGATTGGGCCTTAAAGCCAATTTTAGCATCAGGGGTAAGTGTAGATTTTCGTGACATGAATGGATGGACTGCACTTCATTGGGCCGCATTCTATGGCAGGTAAATTCTTCATAGACTGATTTTTCATTTCTTCATTTATGGTTCACTTAGCAAGTCAGTGGCCCATTCTCACTGTCCTGTGACTTTTCTTTTTGGATTCCTATCTGGTTTTTTTTTTCAGTTAAGAAAAAGAGACCAATAGCCGATAGAACTTGCCTTAGTTCTGTAGAGATCCAAACACTGTTGGATCTGTTTTAGTTGTTATCTTAGAGTTCAACACAAAATAAACAAAAAGAAAGAGAAAACAAAAGACCGATGCTATGCTAAAGCAAGTAAAGCGAACATCAATAGAGTCCCTCGTTTCTTTTTGTTTGTAATCCAAGCAATGTAGAGTCAGCTTTTTACCAGATAATGTTCTCGCATTAACATAAAATCTTCAACCAACAACCAAAGGTGTTACAATGGATTCAATTTCACTTCACTCTTAACAAAATTTTAATGTGCTAAATATTTTGCTAAAGTTTTGGTACATCCTACCGTTACTTCTGGCTAATTTCACCTTCTGAGAGGAATGCTTTTATAATGTTTCATTAGTTCATTAGATATGATATCCAGATGCATTGAGAATTGAGATTTACATATAAGAGATATCAATGTTGTTAGTATTTCAGAAAAATATTTCACATTCCATCTTTATTACATTTTTGTTTTTCTAGGATTTGAACCTGAGACCTCATGGTTATCCTCTCATTTGATTGACTACTATGCCACTGCCTTGGGTGCACGTTCCATCTTATTACATGTATATAAACAGTCATACATATAGATATAGTATGGAGAGCTTTGTGATGATTGGTAGCATGTCAGTCAAAGCTGATTCTCTTCAATGCATTCTGCTATTGTTGTAGAGAGGAGAAAGTCTAAAGGAAATTCAAGTCTAAAGACCAAGCCATGTTTTACTTTCATTTTATCCCCCTTGACATAAATAATCTTATTACATAGTGCAATCATCATTCATTCCCGTAAAAAGCTTCCAAGAGAAGGAGCAGCTTGCTAATTGGTTTTTATCTTGCAGGGAGAAGACTGTTGTTGGTCTTGTCTCTTTAGGTGCATCTCCTGGAGCACTGACAGACCCATCTGCTGAATTTCATTTGGGTAGAACCCCCGCTGATCTGGCATCTGCCAATGGACACAAGGGAATATCTGGATTTCTTGCTGAATCCTCTTTGACCACTCACCTTTCTAAGCTTACTGTAACTGACGCAAAGGAAGAGATTGCTTCAGAAGTTTCTGGAGCAAATGTTGGAGAAACAGTTACAGAGCGTGTGGCTGTTACAACTACTGGAGATGATGTGCCAGATGTACTTTCGCTTAAGGATTCTCTGGCTGCTATACGCAACGCTACTCAAGCAGCTGCTCGGATACATCAAATTTTCAGGGTTCAGTCATTTCAGAGGAAGCAAATTATTGAGCATAGCGACAATGGGTTATCATCTGATGAGAATGCTCTTTCTATTGTAGCTTCCAGAGCTTCAAAGTTGGGGAAAAATAATGGCATAGCTCATGCGGCTGCCATTCAAATCCAAAAAAAGTTCCGTGGCTGGAATAAGAGAAAAGAGTTTCTTTTAATTCGACAAAAAATTGTTAAAATTCAGGTGTGTTGCGTCTTTCAAATAACGAATGTTGTTATATACTTGCGGCTGGTTTCATATGTTTTTTGTTTTTGTTGATGCATAGAGTATCTTGCCTTTAAGTTGTTTAACCAACTCCCACATGCAAAATTTTATTCACGAGTCGGGGTTTGTCGTTATGGAAGCTGTGCTAATCAGATTTTCATATATGGGTCCTTGTCCTTCAGCTGATCCGTTATTTTTGATCTATTGTTTTAAAGTTCCCCTTTTTATAGAGCTTAACATATATAGGCCTTTTCTTTTTTTACGCTGACATTTTCACTGTTCATTGTGAAGGCTCATATAAGGGGGCATCAAGTGAGGAAGAAATATAAACCAATTATCTGGTCAGTAGGAATTCTGGAGAAGGTGATATTGCGGTGGAGACGTAAAAGAAGTGGTTTGAGGGGATTTAAATCAGAGGTGGTCATGAATAAGCCAAGCACACAAGACGACTCATTACCGGAGGATGATTATGATTTTCTGAAGGAAGGAAGAAAACAGACTGAAGTCAGGATGCAAAAAGCCCTTTCTAGGGTGAAGTCCATGACTCAATATCCTGAGGGTCGTGCTCAATATCGTAGGCTGCTTACTGCTGCTGAAGGACTTCGTGAAGCGAAGGTATAAGAATGAATGTTTCCAAGTGTGTGCTGCAATATGGTTGCTATTTTCAGTGTTATTGAATGTGCTTTTATGCAATACTAGGATGTGTAGATAAAAGGGAGGAAAACTGTAGTTTTTTTTTTTTTTTGGTTTTGGCTGGGCAGAACATAACAACTGCTCCCATCGCCCAGCATGCACATATATGCATCTACTTAATGATTTGATCTATGGGTTTGCTCTCAAGTTGCTAAACATGAACTATGGGTTAAAGCTAGGCTGCTAGATAAAAAATTATTGAGCTTTTGTAGGCCAAAAACTTGGAAAATCCGGAGAAAAGTAGATGAGAAAGGAAAAATAGGATGCTACATCTCGTGATGCCTAAATATTTTTTTTAGGTTGATACTTCTGTAACTCACAGAGTTTCATTAGTCATTATGGCTTGGTTACTTTTTCATGACCAAATGCAACTATGAACAGTATTAGCTGTAGCTACCCTCTTATGACACTTGCTGAACATAAAAAGCAGATAAATTTGTTTAGGACAGATCTGTGTTGCAGTGAGATCTTATGGTTAGTTACATAGTTTGATTAGTGTACTGTACCCTGACTTTCTGATTGTAGTTTGGTGGGTTGATTATTTCAAATTTTTGATATCATTAAACTGAACATGTGCGAATCCTCAATTATACATCTGACTGAATTTGTCAGTATTTTTCTTGTTACAACTGTAGTGTCTAGGAAATGACAGCCAATTCTGTTGTGTTGCAGTTATTGGCTGTACCTTGTTCTTGATGATAACCCTTGGACCATGTTATATGGTGAATCTAAATTTCAGCTGCCTGACTGGACTCTTATCTTTGATTGGCTTTTGATGTCATTTGTTTTTTCTTCGTACCTTTTTCTTCACTTTCAGCAGGATGGTCCATCTCAAATCCCGGAGATCCCAGAAGATAGCATCTACCCTGAAGAGGAGTTGTTTGATGTTGAAAGCCTGTTGGATGATGATACTTTCATGTCTATAGCATTTGAATAAGCTTATTTTGCCTTGATTAGCCCAATTAATAGTTGATTCATTGTATATACATAGAACATAGTAACTAATTATGCACCGTCAAGTTACTTGAGGGAAAACTCAATTTGATCTAGATTCTTGTAATTTTTGTTAACATAAAAGAAATGCTAATATATGCAGCCATCAATTTTCACCAAAGTTTTTCCTAGTCAATTTTCACTTCTGGAAACTTGTTTGCCTTTGAGATTATCCTAGCATAGGGTCTACCGTATTAGCTTTGTACTCTGGTGCGTTTAGTATTGTTCCAATTTTGTTAGGTCAAATGTTGATAATGTTGCTGCTCGCGCCTGTGGAAATTTTTGGTTCTATGAACCTGTTATATAAGGGTGAATTGTTCCTTCTACTTTTCAACGGATTGGTTCTGAAGCCATTAAATAGGTTCATAATTCCATTGTTCCTTGATTTGACACATATGGTCATCGATTATATCAGCCGCTAAGGTGTATATTCCCATTTTGATTTGGTACAGCAGGTCATTTACGTACTTAGAAAACCGGTCTTGGAGCATCCAGGTGCGGTAATAGTCGGAATAGTTTCAAGAAAAATATCTGTTGTCATACGTATGACAAAGGTGTTGGAGTATGTATTTTTCAACAGTAAAAAATTTCCCTGATTGTTATGCATGAGATTTTTAGTTCATAACTTATCAAGAATACTTCCAGGCATTGCACCCGGTAGACACAAACCTCCAATTATACTTTCCACTTCGGCTGATAGGGTATGAAAACTTTATTTAGATGTTTAGCATAGATAAGCGCTAACTGGGTCCGGCTTACTTTTATACCCGCCTAGTACGAGAAAAAAGAATCAAGTATTAGAATCAAAGAGAAGTGTGTTAGATGACTTTACACTAGCATAGTATGAGCCAAAAAAGAATCAAGTATTAGAATCAAAGAGAAGTGTGTTAGATTGACTTTACACTAGCATAGCATGAGAAAAAAGAATCAAGTAATAAGAGTCGAAGAAGTGTGTGTTAGATTAACTCTACACATGCACTGTTAATAAGAAAGAAAAGGAATTAAGTATTAGTCAAGGTCCATAAATGTGCATCTCAAAACGAAACGAAACAAAACAGGAGCGGTGCTTTTCAGATTAAAATTACACAAAGGAAAAACTTATTCCTGCTTTTCGGATTCTGCAAATGTTAATTGGCAGTTGTTGCAGTTACGAGCTAATAATACAGTATCAACATCTCGTTTGAAGTTTCTATACCAAGATTTAAATCTCTTTATTGTCAAAGCAAAGTCAAAAAGCTTGCAAACCCTTTTGTGTTGTACACCGAATCATAAACATTCGTTACGCCAGTCCAGTGAACCATGGGAAAGCTAAACAATGACATAAGTTAAGCAGACACAGCGGGATAGTTAGGTCTCAACGAGTGAGTACTCTCATCAGCTCTTGCTTGCGGCAAGGCTCTCATAGAAGAGGATATAGCCATGATCCGTATTGCTCGAGTACTCTTGAGCTGAGCCAAAAAAGGTTTGAACAGCAGACTCATCAATGATCTCCGCGTTCTCATCATCAAAGAACAACCAGTGGTTGTGGCTTTTCACAAGACTAACATAATGCCCGTGGTTTGGCCCACTCCCGACATGAACCACAACAGCAAATAGAGAATACTCAGAGTCCGTGTTTTCGATGGTGTTACTGAGTTTCAGCTCCAGAGGAAACACAACACGGTAAGACAATTTTTTGTAACGACCTAGTTGTTCCATATACTTGAAACGCTTCAAATGAATGACCAGGATGTGTGGCGGTTTCTTTATCTTCATCCGTTTTTGTGCTTCCTGCAAGCTGAATTCACAAAAAGAGAGTAACATTTCCCGTCATTCAATTGTTTAACAAGAACAAGGTAAAGGCACCTACCTACAACACTTGTCGCAGAAAAATTTGTCTTCTGCATTGAGGGTCTCTGTTGAACTGAAATTTTTGAGGCAGCTAGTAATTGAACTGTTCTGTTCAATATCAAGGCTCAAATCAAAAAATGTCTCATCCCTTGCTGTGACCGTCTCACACCTCAAACATCTTGTTTCATTGGTTAATATACCCTGCATTCATATCATATAAAAAAGAAACCAGTTAAGTAGATACTAGAGCTAGAAGGTAGTAAAAAAAAACCATTTGTGAAGTGCTACGATCCAAAATCGGCATCACAAGTGGAGTGCAGTGAGCACTTTTAATTTTAAACATATATGAATATGTAAACTGATGGAACCCATGAGCATCAGATACACATTTAGAAGACCAAAACAGGACCTTGCCTCTTAATCTTTTCAAATGAAAATACAAAAGAATTTCATCGATAGTATTCTAAGACAGAACTTCACATTTTCCTCTACCTCTGAGTCTGAGATACAAATTCAAAAGACCCAACTTAGAACCTTGCCTCTGTTTCTTTTTCAGATGGAAGTATAAAAGAAGTTCATTGACAGAAATTTAAGAAAAAAACTTCAATTTTTCCTCCTTCACTACTCCCTGAAGCTGCAACACAGATGCTAAAACTGACATCGTCAAATTATATATAGACAAGAAGAAGGATGAAATTCTAAATGCGTAAAGACATAGTAAGATAGTTTACCTGAAAATTTTTGTGCACCCAGGTAACAAGTGGCTCCTTCTTAACACCATTTGTGTGACCATTACATGATCCATTTGCGACTTTTTCAGGAGACCTTGCTGTTAAACTTTTTGCTGTATGTGACTCTTTCTCCAAGATATCAACGAGTTCATTTAACAAGAAGTTCAAGAACTCATGGGCATCCTGAGCAAAAGCATGACCAAAAATCAACTGTTGTATTAAAAAACATTGATGATCTAGAAATTGATTTTGCATTATAAGCAGTGTCCTAATAATTCTGGATAGCACATGGGGTAGAGATCATACACAATAACTAAGCACTTTGCTGCCTAAACAATTGTTCATGGCAGTTGGACCCTTCAGCGTTAAAGAGAGTATTAACTTAACCCTCTGTAATTTTAACTGATATCTCTAACCTGTAAGGACAATATAGGACTTACAACTAAGTTCCTTCCTAACTATTTCTTTCTTCTCCTCCTTGTAGTCATTACCCTGTTCCATTAGGCACACAAGCATCATAACACTAACTCTTCCTTTTCATAGTCCTATTTGTTCTTCTCCTCTAGCAAACAATTACCCCATAAACCCCGAGCTCGTTTTCCACCTCTATGTAAATGATCAGATAAAGATGGTAATTATTTAACGATAAAGAAGTGGCATGTTTTCAGCATGTAAAATACAGTATGGGTAAGTAGGAAGGTAAAACCTTCTCTGCCTTGCTGTAAAAACACGATTAGAAACACTAAGTATGTCTCCCAGGAGAAAATACATTGTATAAGGACACATGGATTCACGACACCTTGAAGGTGATCCAAATTACAAGATAGATCCAGAAGTCGAAGAGTGCATACTTTCAATGCTAAAGTACATAAGATGAACTTAGGATCAATATTAAAGGTTTCTCATTTCAAACTGATCTTAGGACTAATTATGCATCTAAAGTAAAACTGAGTATGGCACATCTCCCAGTTTTGACATTTATAAGGTATTTCGTTCTTGTTGCAGATGATTGTCTTTCGTTCTTCTTATGTTCTTTTAAGCAGGTCTCTTGCTCTAGGTCACCAGTATGACTTTATCTTAAGAGATAGTGATGGCTCCTTTAAGATTCTCTTGAAGCCTACAAGAAGTTTACGGTTAAGGAACTCGTTCCCTCATGATCTAACCATAAAATGATTCTTGCATAGATGTTGGACGGTTGCTACCAAATAGCAAGCATACATAACTGTATATAAAAATACGTGCCTGATGCATGTAACCTCGGAAAAGTTCATTCTGCTTCCTGACTCTTTGTACAAAGCGCCTTGGAGCAATAACACCGGTTTTCTTCTTCTGTGAACTTATCTGCATGATAACGACAACGATTTATGTGCTACAATTTCTCAAAGAGCATATATTAAAAAAAAATGCTATTCTCATGGGTACAAATTTTATTTCCTGATGATAATTCTTGAATAATCATCGTTCAACAAAAATTTAACTCATGGATACCACGGAGAGACTGACCTTGTTGAAGGGAAAATGCCTGGTTATTGCAAAATCGGTTAATAGCACATCCCATATTCAGGTCTAAATTTGCTAAAACTCTACTATATAGCAAAACATAACCAAGAGACAAAGAAATGAAAGTTCAAGGAAGTGGAGTTTGGAAGAGAAAGTTTAAACTTCTTATATATTTCTCTTACGCTATCATGTTGTCTTCATTTTCTTACTTCCCTAGCACTTTGGATTGACTCTTCAGTTAAATCAGCAGATCCATCATCCTAGCTCAGCCAATCGAATAGTAGTGATTTCGCCTTCTCAATTGAGAAAATTAAAAAAATATAATGCTACTATCCTAACTTCCTTTAATTTCCTCTGACCCAAACTAAGAAAATTGGAATATGGTTGCTAAACATACTGAACTAGCACTTCATTGGCATTTAGATTTAAGCCCACAACAGTTGGAGTTCTTCTGCTTAAGTCTCATACAGCCGGCATTTAAGGCTAGACTTGCCAAATTCCTCAATTGAACATGTCACATGGAGGACATCAAGCATTTTGCTAGGACTTTTTTGATCAAGTAAGATAATTACTTTACTGAGAACTGTTAAAAGTCACATTCAATGGAACAGAATAATCAAACATTCAAAACACGATTTACTAGACAGAAATCCCACACATTAAGATCGAATCTGCTACCTGTGAGAATAATTCAGCCAAACAAGTTAGGAGATTCTCCTCTGCTTCTGGAGGACTTTTATTATTTGCATAATACTCTAGCAGCTGCTCGCGGAAAGGGACACAAAAGTATAGCGCCTGTATCAGAAGAGAAAAATGAACAATCAATAATCACATCAGAGGCAACAATCACTCCTAATATGAAGTGCTTTATCACCCGAATTACTCACGAGTATAATATTCATTACTGACTTTGGTTTACCTGAGGACAAAATACTAATCGAAGTTTAAGATTGCAAAACTATGCATCCAAATAATCCTCATTACTAAACCTATAATTCAACTGGATATCAAAAACAAAAAAAGGGGACAACTAAATAAACTCCAAATTTAACTAATCAGAAATCCAAAGTAAACTAACTCGTCTTAAATTAATAAAATCATCTGAATAAAAATAGGTCCAAATTGGGATATAGAGGATCCATATAGTTACATACACCAACAAGCTTGATATCAAGGCATACTGTCGTTGTTGTGTAAATCCAAGCCAAACCCAGATTTTATAAAGTCAAAAAATGACCCACAACACCCATCAAATGTAAAAGAAGGGAAAAAAAACAGGAACTTTATAGTAAGAGAATCAAGAATCTGAGGATTAAACAATAAAAAGTAAGGAGAAAACAGTATTTATTAAACCTGTAAGACACTGTTGCAATAACAAGTGTTGCCAAAGTTTTCAAGACCAAAGTAGCGTTCGCCTTCAGGGAACTGGTCTCCGAGGGCCTTTTCGAGCTTGGAACCCGTTGCACCCATGAGACCATCTACCAGATACCAATACTCCTCTATTCTTCTTTCTTTCTTTCTTTCCTTTTTGGTCTTCAAATTCAACAAATGGGGTGGGTATTTATGAGGTCTAGAGAATAGACTATTGTTGTGACTTTATAGAGAATAGACTATTGAAATGTCGATTGTGTTTGGGGCTGAATGTGTCATTAGGCGTGCTTGTAGAGGCGCTGTCAAGTAGCCATCTGTTCTCTCTTTCTCTCTCCACCTTTCCCCCTAACTTATCCTCCTCATTACTGCGTATTTTTTGGTTAGTATTTTGGGTGTGTTTGGACTTTGGTGGGGAGAAGACTGTTTTCTGAAAAACAAGTAATTTTGTATAGTAAAAGATACAGTATTATTTCAAAAGCATCTATATGTAATTTAAGCAAATACAGTACTTTTTCCATTCATTTTTACTTGTCATGTATTGATTTGACATGCCTATTAAGAAGTCAAAAATAGAATAACAATTTTATCATATCACCTCTAATTATTATTATGTCATCTAATGGTTGAAATCAAGCAAACATATTTCAAAATTTAGACAACCACTAATCAGTCCTTAAAGTTTTTAACCCAATAATTAATAATAATACTAATAAGGTTAAAATAGGAACAAAATGGTAAAATATCTCTTGATTTTCCACAATAGACAAATAAAAATGGACAACTATTTTAAATACAGGACAAGAAAAAATGGACGGAGGGAGTATGTATTGTGGTAATGAGGTGGGCAGTCTTAATTTTTCTATTAGATTGAGATATCAAAGAAAGAGGAAAAAGTAGGGATATAGTAGCTCAATTGGTTGGTTACCTGAACTTTCACCTTATTGGTGAAGGTTCGAATCCTTACGTTGTAATTCCCTTTTCCCCTTCCCCTTCCCCTTCCCCTACCTCCTCTATGTAATAAAAAAATTTGAGAAGAAAAAAAAAGAGAGAGAGAAGGAAATGAATATGCTAAGAATTGAATTCATACTTATATTAAATGCTTTTATCCAACCTAAAATAGGAAATTAGAGATGAATGTTTATTGTTGCTAAATAGTAAACATTTGTATTAATTCTGTTTAACAAAAAAATATTAAAAAATTCTTTTAAGTATGGACTATTCAGCGGTAGGTTAGCAATAGATTTTGTAGTTGATTCTAATTCTCGTTTTTATAAACGGAAAAGGGCCAAATATACCCCTGTGTTATCGAAAAGATATACCCTCGTTATACTTTGGGAACAAATATACCCCTGCCGTTATACTTTGGGGCCAAATATACCCTTCATCCGTTAAAGTTGTCTAAGTGGACATTTGATCTGTGGCTGCCACACATTCGATGAAGTGGATGCCACATGGCATGCCACCTCAACACTCCTAACCCATTTTACCCTTCCACTCTATTTATTCTTCCACCAATAAAATTTCCTTCCCCTCCGTCTCCATTATCATCATTACCGCCTATTCAAATTCCAAGCAACATCACTAAGCAGATTTCAGCAATGTTCATAAACGAGTTTAATATTTTTGTACCAAAACAATAAACAGATTATGAACATTGCAATGTAAAAAAGAGTAAACCCTTTGTTCTTCGAATAGTAATTTTTTTTTTTCTCATAATCAATAACCCCAGAAACAATTGCTAATCCAAGTTCAACTGAACAAAAATTAAGATATGCAAAAAAAAAAAGCATAAAGAATCACAATCCATTAGCAAACCTTTTACGAACATTCAGATATTAATCAATAACAATCCATATACAATTGCAGAAGAATCAATCGAATAGAAGCATTTTGATTACATTAATAGACCTCCAAATCCAATCACATCGAACAGAGAAGTGAACTGTAATCATCTCACTCCCCAAAAAAAAAAGAATCATAGCCTCGAGTTTTAATTCCTCAATGAAGCAAACAGATAGAAAAGCATAGTTGTTCCGATCAAAGCACCGGAAACCGGCACGGAGAAGCCTTCTCCGACAACAGCGTCGGAGTTACAGAGACCTCCTCTGCTAAAAGCTGCTTAGTGATGCTGCTTGGAATTTGAATAGGCGGTCATGGTGGCGGTAACGGTGGCAATGGTGATGGGGAAGGATATTTTAACGGTGGAAGAACAAATAGAGGAGAGGGGTAAAATGGGTTATGTGTGTTGGAGGAGTGACGCCACGCGCCTTCACCTCATCGAATAATGGCACGCGTAGGATAGTAATATTAAGTCGTTGACAACTTTAATGAATGAAGGGTATATTTAGCCCTAAAGTATAATGAGGGGTACATTTGGCCCTTTTCTGTTTTATAAATTTACCAGACGGTTAGTTGTGTGTTTAATTAATCTACGGAAAGTAGAAAGGTCTAAAATATTGTTGTCAAGGAAAAACAATTTGACTTTCTATATAATATTAGTATCATATAGTACTATAATAGAATAAAGAATAGTAAATATTATTAATTCAGGAAAAAGTAACTCATTTTGTGATAAATCAAACATAATAATTATTAAAACGATAGTTTAATTGCTAAAATCAAGATATTTATATAATAAAATTCTTAAAAGAGAATGGATCGTCGCTCCACCTTTAATAGGAGGTTTAGGATTAATACCCTGAGAATAAAAAAATCGCTTAGAAGTCATTTACCCCTAATGGGGCCCTACGGTTAATCCGCGATATAGTGGGGCCCAATAAATCTGGTCTTACATTTAAAACAAAAAAAAATCTTAAAAGAGCAAAAATATGTTGTTGGAGCAATTTTTCTTCTTAAAAAAGTTGTATACTAATAATTTTTGTTATACGTGGATGGTGAGATAAAGTCTCTTGGACATTTATAATAAATTCATAAAGTGGATTAGCAGATTATTTGTTCTTTTAAATACGAAACATAGGTTTTGATTAGACTTCCCGAAGCTTTTACGTGAGTTTCACTTTCTTCCCCAATATGTAATTGGAACTTGACTTTGTTTACATATTTTTGACTTTACAAAACCAGCTAAATGTAGTATAGATTATTTAAGTAAGATGAAAAGAATAGGAAAAAGAGGTGACAATAAGTATAAATGTTTAAGAAAAGGTACATTTTGGTGAAAAGAATAGGAAAAAGAGGTGACAATAAGTATAAATGTTTAAGAAAAGGTACATTTTGTTGATTAGTGATACCCTTGCCTACTTTGGCAAATAGTACATAATTAAACAAGAAGTCAATGAAGATATGGTGCAATGCATCTCTCTTAGAAAAGTTTTAGATATCTCATTAGTCATATATTCTCAATCGCATGATGTCAAGTCCTTGAAATTAAATAATCTACTTTTCGAATTAAATATAATATTATTTTCATTACTCTAAAATGTACAGAAAGGGCCGATACTGGCAAACAATTCAAAACAATTATGAAATGAAAACAAATCTAAAGTGAATAAGCCATGATAAACCATTATATGGCAGACACTGCTAAATCAAGGGACAAGGAACTATAGAGCAATGTAACTCTACCGTAAGAAAGGATAAACGCGACTACCTACTAGCCCTCTACCCCTAACTCGAGTCCTCCATGTCTTTCCTATCTAAGGTCATATCCTCAGCCGGCACGCGCCATGTCCCGTTCAATCACCTCTCCCCAATACTTCTTCTACTTCTTACCTCTACCTCTTCTTCAACCGTCCATAGCCACCTCTCGCACCTCTCCGCACTGGGACATTTGCGTCTCTCCGCATCACATGCCCAAACCATCTCAAACCCTCGCTTCCCGCATCTTGTCCTCCATCGAGGCTACTCCTACCATGTCTCTTTGATAACTTCATTCCTAATCCTATCGCTCCTACGTGCCCACATCCATCAGCATTCTCGTTCCGCCACTTTCATCTTCTCAACAC
Organism: Lycium ferocissimum; assembly: GCF_029784015.1. NCBI lineage: Eukaryota > Viridiplantae > Streptophyta > Magnoliopsida > Solanales > Solanaceae > Lycium > Lycium ferocissimum. The sequence goes on from NC_081348.1 coordinate 35,917,821, forward strand.
GAGATTTTCGACCGCCAACACTCCTACCATACAACATAGTTAGTCTAACTACCACTTTCAGAGAACTTTACAAGTTTGTGGCACCTTCTGTCGACAACACCCGGGAGGCAAGCCTCCATTTCATCCACTCGCACCAATACGGCTGTGCGACGTCATCATCAATCTCCCCATTTCCTTACATAACAGACCCGTTACTTCGAAACTATCTTTCTTTCTCGTACGTATCCGGTGCCAAGCTTTCCTCCACGTCGCCCTACGTACTATATCACCGAACTTGTACCAAGCACTTTGTCTTCGTCCTACTCAACTCGAACTCCTTAGACTCCGCAGTTTTTCTCCAAACCTCCTGTTAGCGTTAACTACCGGCCGCGAGTCTCTCGTCAATCGTACTATGTCATCCGCGAATAACACACACCATGGCACCTCACCTTGAATTTGCCGCGTCAATCCATCCATCACCAAGGAAAATAAAAACGGGCCAAGAAAGCCGATCCCCGGGTGCAACCCCATCGTCAACCGCGTTGCTCCGAGTCTCCTCTCATAGTCCTTACCCGCCTCTGCCCCATCGCATATATCCTTGATCGGCCCTAGTGTATGCCTACGTGTGCACACCTCTAGCCTCCAAGCATCTCCATAGAACTCTCTCGACACTTTGTCGTACGCTCTTTTTAAAGTCGATGAATACCACGTGTGTAAGTCCCTCTTCCTCTCCCTATACCGCTTCACCGCCCTCCGTACAAGATGAATAACTTCTGTAGTTGAGCGCCCCGGTATGAATCCGAATTGGTTCTCTGAAATAGACACGTCTCTCCTCACGCTCATCTCCACCAACCTTTCCCACACTTTCATAAATAAGGCCTTAGCAAACTCGATCCCTCCTCGTAGTTGCCGCAACTTTGAATGTCGCCTCGTTTCGGCTCCAATGAATCACCTGCATCGCATCTCCATGCTTCGTGCATCTTAGCCGTCTTAAAGATGACATTAAAAAATCGAGTCAACCACTCCAAACTCCGCCCTCCGCCCGCAATCTTCCAAAATTCTTCAGAATCCAGTCTTGGCCGCTCTCTCCCCTACTCATCTTACGAACAAGACCCTTTAATTTCCTCAACCTTTTATACTCCTACAATATCCAAAATCACGACACCTCTCGGAGTACTCCAAATCTCCCAACACAATGTCTCTGTCCCCTTCGTTGTTCAAGAGTTTGTAGAAGTATGACTGCCATCTCCGTCTAATGAAAGCGTCCTCCACCAATACCCTGCCATCCTCATCTTTAATGCACTTCACATGATCCAAGTCACGTGCCCTCCTCTTCCTTGCCTTGGCTAATAGGTACAACTTCTTATCCCCACCTTTGTCCTCTAATTCTACATACAGGCGTTCAAAAGCTGTTGTTTTTGCCTCCGTAACCGCTAACTTTGCCTCCTTCCTCGCTATCTTCTATAATTCCCTATTTGTCCACTTCTTCTCATCATCCTTGCTGTCTACCAACTTCGCATACGCCACCTTCTTTGCTTCCACCTTCTCTTGAACTTCTCCATTCCACCACCACCCCTTGCCGACCATGGCTACCCTTTCGAGGACACCCAAAGACCTCTCTGTACCGCTTCCCCTAATGCAATCGGTCGTCCTATCCCACACGCTTGGCCACCTCCCCTACTACTCTCCCAAGCTCTCATAGCCCTAACCCTTCACCCATCTCCGTGGCACTCGCCATGGTCAAACTCCCTTTTGGATCCTGTGCCCCGTCATCCACGACCCTCTTTCTCTTCCTCATCTCGATCTCCAAATCCATCACCAAGACCTTTATGCCGGGTCATTAGGCTCTCACCTTAAATCACTCACAGCCTTTACAGACCTTATCGTCCTTCCTATGAGTAAAAAGTCTATACGCGTCTTAGCCACCGAACTACGAAAGGTTACCAAGTGCTCTTCCTTCTTCGGAAACTCGAATTGCTACCACTGCCCCAAAGGATTTTGCGAAATCCAACAAAGCAACTCCTCCTCGCCCTCGTCCACGAAACCACAACCTCCATGCACATCATCATATCCCCCTGAAATTGACCCGATGTGTCCATTGAAATCTCTTCCTATGAATAGCTTCTCAGTAGGCGGTATACCTCCCACCATCTTGTCCAAATCCTCCCAAAAACGTCTCTTCTCCTCCTCGCCTAAGCCCGCTTGAGGAGCATAAGCATTGATAATGTGCAAAATAAACCCTCCAATGACCAGCTTAATCGTCATCATCCTATCATTGACCCTCTTAACCCCTACCACCTAGTCTTTCACTATCTACTAAAATGCCTACCCCATTCCTATCCTTCGACCTACCTGAGAACTATAACTTATACTCGTCCACATCTTTAGCCCTGGATCCTACCCATTTAGTCTCCTGGGCACAAGCTATATTAATCCTCCTCTTCTTCAGAATCTTAACTAGTTCAATGGACTTCCCCGTTAAAGTCCCTATATTCCAAGACTCTACTCGTATACTAGAAACTCCCTTAACCCACCTACCCTCTCCAACCCTCACCCCCGTCCGAGAACATGACCCTAGTCTACCATCGTCTACCAAAGCCAGTAAAGCAAATATAAACTACTCTTACTGGCAGGAATCAATACTAAAACACAAGTTAGCAATAATCTAGATGAAAGTCTAAATACTACGACAATAACGATATGAGTAATGCAAGAATGTAAATTAGCTACAAGGATAAAAGACAGAGAATTAAAATTAAAAAAAAAAACAAAAAAAAAAGGAGAGGCAACCGGAGGTACCAACTCCAGTTAGACAGAACCTGCTCACGCCTGATTCATTGTTCACGCCGGGTTATACAATAATAAAGAAAATTTGAAATACGCCAAATTAATTGCGCGCGTGTGGTGGGTGTGGGGGGGGGGGAGGGGGGTTGGGGGGAGGGGGGGTTGAGGAGGGTAATCTAAAGGAAGATGTATAAAAAGCATATACTTAAAGGAAGTACGCTTGGTAATATTATCAGAATTATAGGAAGATTATAATATTAGAATTAAAGGGTCATTCTTGGATTAAAAGTTTGAACTTTATGAGTTTAAGTTCAGAATTCTACTACATCCACTTGAGTTATTGGGCTCTAAAATACTACTCTCTCTGTTTCAATTTGTTTGAACCTATTTCCTTTTTAGTCCGTGTCAAAATGAATGACCTCTTTCCTAATTTGGAAACAAATTCACTTTATGAATGATTTCTTAACATACACAAATTTTCAAGGCTTATTTTGAACCACAAGTTTCAAAAGTCTTCCCTCTTTTTTAAATGTTCGCCCAACAACAGTGCTCATATAAATTGAAACGATGGGAGTATTTCTTAAAAAATATATTAAAATATCTTTAACTGAGAGGGGGTATGAATGTAATTATCTATAAAGAAGCAAAAAAAAAAAAAAAAGAAGGTATTTACTTAAAAGGAGTACCCTCGTTAATATCAAGAAATTTAACTTTTATGCATTGTTTTTGCATATTTACCATAAAGGATAACGTAATATGTTTTCACTATTATATAACTTAAATTTGAAGAGCACTATTATATAACTTAAATTTGAAGGGAAATCTATCATTCCATTCTCAAATACTTCACCGCAAAACTTATTTCATTTTTCCTTGGTCTGACGTCAATTTCTCTCTTAAAGTCAAGTTTAAAAAGCTTGTAAGCTAGTTGCTAGAAGGAATTAGTGGTCCAAATATGTTACTCCTTAACCTGGTTTTCTAATCCGCCAGAATTGAATTCTGTCACCATGTATGATTTTAAGACACATTAACATAGAACCAACATGAGTTGTGATGGAATGGTTGGGGGTTTCTCCATTTTAAATAGAGGTCTTGAGTTAGAACCTGAAAAATCGACATTGAATGGTTCCCTCCATATATCAAAGTTCATGGCAAATTTGTTATCCTACCTCAATGCTCTTCCTATCCACCCTCCTCCAATTTCATATAGACTAATCAATTCAGGGCGGATCTACAATATTATTTGCAAATTCGGGCAAATTAGACAACAAAAAGTTTATTATTTAATTGTGAGTTCTCTCTTTAGTCTTACTATTACTAAATTGTAATACTGATTTGAAGATTCAATTACACAAAGGAAATAATTAAGTAATACTTGACTGAAGCATTAACGACTATCCTTTTACGACGTAGCTCTTGCTATAGTAAGCAAAAAAAAAAAAAAAAAAAACTCATGATATACTGGCCTTTTCTGCTAATCCTATCGAATAAGCTAAATAACCAAAATTAAAAGAGGAAGAAATTAAAACTACATTAACCAATTCTTTTTAATGAATGTGCTCCTCTACGAACCGACGCCTTTCGAGAAAAAATATGTTTGCTAAGATTTGCTCATGCTTCACCATTAATGACCGCAATAGTCCATCACTTTGCTTAGGAAAATGGGTACCCTAAATTGCGTGAACCCTCTATAAAAGCAATCATCTGAAATTCTTGAAACGACTTTGCAGCACCCTGTGGATAACGAAATTTCATCCTTGAAAAAAGAAGTTATCAATTCTGATACACACCCATCCACGTTGATCAAAACCGTCAAGCAATCACTTGACTCGCCACCCGAAAGAGCCGGTGGTGGTGGTTTAACCGCCGGTGAATGAGATGATGAAGGTGGTGGTGGCGGCATACAAGCCTCGTGCAGTGGCGTCGGAGGCGAGGACGATGATGGAGACGGTAATGGTAATGGAGCTGCATGTGGTGGCAGAGGTGGCGGTGGAACCACATCATCAACTGGTAATGGAGTCGTATGCGGTGGCAGAGCTGGTTGTGGAGTTGCATGCCATGGCGGAACCACATTATCAACCAGTGATGGAGCCACGTGCGGTGGCTGAGTTGGTTGTGGAGCCATGTGTGGTGGCAAAGGCGGTTTTGGAGGTGGTGTAGGGTTGTTTGGGTGGTGTCTGTGATGATGTCCCCATGGTACATGGGGTGGGTGGTGGTGATGGTGGTGTCTGTGATGATGCCACAATAGGGTCGGGTCTACCAGTGGCGGTGGTGAAGATAGGGATGGAGTTGCTTGAATATTTCTCTCACGCCATGATTTTACCCATAAAGAAATTGGCGTCCATCTTCTACCAAACAACTCCTTGTTTTCTCTTTCGGGATCCCTTGCAGTGGCAGTAACGATGCCCATGCAAATACCCAAGAACAGAAATACACATAATGTGCTACTTCTCGACATGTTTCAAACAGGAAATGATAGCCTCTTGAAATTTTGTGAGGACAAAGATATGAATGGGATATAAAGAAAGAATTTATCCAAGGCAGTACTTTTGAGTCCCATTACACTTCGAACTGCTAGTCTTCTAGTTCTATCCAAATTCTAATTCTATGTCGCACTTTGAATATTTGATAGTTTCAAGACTTCTAAACAACTATGAGTTGCAATCAAACCAGAAGTCCTTCTCAGCAATCGACAAAACAGACCAAAAACTAGAGAAACAAAAAGATAATGAATATTTTTAATGACTTGGTTGCATAGCAAAGGCTGCTTTGAACAGAAACTATGAAGCATTAAAATCAGCGATCTCTCTTTTATGAATTATTGAATAGGATGATACTGCTCTGATACACGTTTTGGCGGCAATTTGCGCAGGATAAAAAGAACCAAAATACAAGGCAAGATCTCCGCCACCTGCATAAAATAGACAAAACAAATTGATCATCATCTTGTGAAAGATCATTTAGGCCTATAAAAAGCGTTAAGGAAGCTTGAAAATAACAAGATGATCATAAATAAAAAGAAATTGAATAAACCTTAGTATAGGTCCCTAAAATAGGAAAATAGACGTGTTCGATGTTTCATAAACCTGAATTTGAATTTGACAAGCTATCTGAGTATTAAAAATTAACTCAACTTACCATGTAATAAAAGAGAATGAGAACAGGATGGTCAATGACATCAACATCAGCATTCCCGTTAAAAGCAGAAATAGCAACCTGCAAGAAGGAAATAACAGGAAAATGGATTGTCTTAATCATGCTAGCTAGGGTTGAAAATGTGTATCCCAGATTTAGTGGAAACTTACCACAACACATCTGATCAGGAAACAAGTGCAGCAAATGCCAGTCACAAAACCGACCTGCCAAAAATAGATAATAAAGACCAAAAGCAGATCATATATTCATTATACAGGGATTATTTTTTCCCTTTATGACATACCAAACTACATTGAATGCTCAATATTTTTTCGATTTTATCCCTGGAGTATAAAATCGTTTGGTATGGAACAATCTCCTCCAGCTGATCCTCCTTAGTTCAATCAGAACCTAGAACTGCGGATAGGTTCTAACCGACAGGATATAAAATAGAGGATCTTGTACCCGATCGGCCAACTAGTTTGGAATTAAGGCACAATTGATTAATTGGTTGATATCAATATCATAAACCCTAGTTTCTTTATTTTTTTAATAAAGGAGGTATTCTTCGACTATCACATGTATCCTCTAATCAGTACAGGCACATGATAACTCTGCCAACCAAAGATTATAGACAGACTGTTTATGGTAAATCCTTTAGTTTTATTCCTTATATATATATATATATATATATATATATATATTGGAAGATAAAACCTATTATCTACACTATTAACGAAAAAAAAACAAAAAGTATGAGCTAGGAAGTAGGAACTGGATTTGTAGTAGTTAATTGGTGAAGACACTAATATGAGGTTGGGCATAAAAGGTAGCACTTGATACCAAAAAAAAGCTTCAAAAAGATGCATATGTTTCTGAGGCAAAAACAAGCACCGAATGAAAAGTAGCCTTGCATCTGACTAAACAATGTACATGGAAAGCGAATGACTGAAAAGAAAAGGAGGGCAGCTATATCATGTACAAACCTCATGAAGCTTCTTCTGACGGCCTCTCGATTCAATAGGAAAGCGCCGAAGCATTGCGAACAACCTCAAGAAAGATTATAAAGGAAAAGAAAAAGGGTCAATTTCATGAAACATGGATATAGGAAAGTGAATATGGCTACCTGTACAATACTGGGGCACCAATTACCTTCCACCATACATGACAAATCCCAGAGCAGCACAAAATGAAATAACTGCAGAAAGTGTAAGACCAGACTTTTAAAACTAAGATAGTAGATTACAATGGCCTAGAAACAATTGCATGCCCAAAGAGATATAGAGCACCGACCTGCGAAAAAGAGTTTAGCAGTTTCAACTCCAGCCGAAGTTGGGCCAACCCTAATGAAGATCCATATGCATATCTGCAGTCATATCATGGTTCCATAAAAAGCAGGAAACTCAGAGATGCTTTCGTTGCTAATGCATTGATATACTTTTCTGTGAAGTGAATAGAACTCGGATGCAGTACCTGAATAAGATATACGACTGCATTAACTATGTAATATGCAGGTCGAAGTTTATCAATTGGAAGGTTTCTTGCCTGTAAAAAATAATAAGGAATGAGTAAGGCTTGATCCATGATGAAAATAATTAAAATGGGTAGGGGTTCTTTCACGAGGAAAATAATTGACGAACAACCAACATGATTCCCTTGTTAATATCAAGACATTTGAGAACTAAATAGCATTACCTGATGGTATATTTCAGCCCAAAACAGAACTAGCAGTGTATATGTTGAGAAGAATAGAAGACCAGGGAGATCCAGAAGCATCATCTCAAGTGCCTGTTTAAATGTTGATTGGTGTTAGCTAAGCAGACAAATCAATGCCTGTTCTTTAAAGAAAATTTGAAATTAAACTTGGACCCCAGTTCTGATGCATGCGAAATATAAAAACGAAACTATCCTAATATAGTAAAAGTAATATGTATCAGAATGGGTTCATATCAACTACAAAGTCATGGAATAAGGAGAGAGCAGTAGGAACGAATAATCTGACCATTTGTGCACTGGGAATCTCACAAGACAGTCCAGTTCAGGAAGATTTTCATATGATTGTTTCATCAACATTAGACGAATGCTACTTAAACGGCGACATTCACGAATTAAAATTCCTTCTCTTGCAGTGTAATTCCCTTGAAAGTCCATTCTAGAAGTTATAGCCTTTTAGGAGTCAATAGACTACTTTGCAATTTATTCATCAGCAGTTTGGAGAAACTGAAATTGTCCTATAGGAATCGGAATGGTTAAGTAAAGGGAAACAAAAGACTTACTTTCGGTCTCAGATAGAACACACTTCGGTAGACACCAAACAAAATCGCTCTCACTGCCAACAAATCATTTGGTTCTTGTGAGCATCAGAATAACTTGATACGAACAGTTTCTAGCAGCAGAATAACTTGATACGAACAGTTTCTAGCAGAACTTTGAGAAAGTAAAGAAACTCTTACATCCACAGACAACAAAATTCATCAAGTGAAAAACCTTTTGTGTTGTCCAACCAATTCCTGAAAGACGCAATTGGATGCGGATGAGTTGCACCTGTAATACAACACATGAACATGTTGAGATGATAAACTCCAAGAATTTGGCATATGCCTCATCAAGACAAGCTAGCTGGAATGGTGATGGAAATTTGGATACATTTCAATTTTTTCCATATCTCAGTGTATTATTTTTGAAAAAATACCTGCAGAGCCATAATTACTATTCTTTACTACTCAGATCATTAAAATAGTAACCACCCAAGTTAGCAATACAAACACACACATACCCCTTGAATGGGAAAGCATAAACACAATAACTAAAAATCACATGCAAAAGAAAAGGAGAATACATAAAATTTCGCTGGCAGATCTTTTAGTATGTTCCTCTTTTTTCTTTTTATGTCTGACGGCGTTTCAAGCATTCTAAAACTCTTGTCTTCATTATCCCTTTTGGTTTTGTTGGACGGACTATTTACTTTTCATTTGATTAAATTATCCTTCGAAAATGAATAAAGAATACAGGCTAGTAGTTGCAATACTTAGGTCAATTATGCAGGTTTACTAGACAGCTACCAAGAAATAAAATAATCTTATTTGTTTCAAGCCTAGAAATGTGTTTGCCACGGCATAATCTAGCTGCATGCCTCAAAATTGAAAATGTCTTGTATTAACAAATCTATCTCGCTTACATGTTTTCATTTATTTTTAGCTCATTTTCTGTGGCTCTTGACCTCTTGTGAAACCCGCTTCAAAGAGTAAGGAGAGGAAAGTCAGATACTGAAAGTCTGAAAGTGTGTGATCTTGTTGATGTTGTGCTGTCAATGCATAGTATAAGTTGCTTATTCAGGCTAGGCAAAATTCTCAGTTAAGTTGACTTCAACATATTAGAGAATATTTCCTGCTTAAGTAAAGACATGAAGTTAAGGGGGACCAGCAACCATATACCTAAAAACCACTATAGAATGGTAGCTCGACAATTCATATATAAAACCTAGGTAATGGGTAATCATATATCAACCTTCAGTTTAGTAATAGTGATTAGTAAGAAACTAAGAGCATTCAACATCAAATTGTATCTTTGAACGTAACTAATTTATGACCCTAGCAGTAAAAATTCTAGTGTCAAGTCTAGCTGTCAAGGTTTCCAGGTTTCATCTTGAGTCCACTGTAATGGTAATAAAGCCGGAACTTACCAGAATTGTTTTTTTTTTTTTTTTTTTTTTTGAAAATGTAACATGGAACTTACCAGAATTGTAGCAACAGAGTGTTGCTAAATTAACAAGAAAACACTAAATTCACCTCCATGTCTGTACGACCCGCTTCTTTGGTTGCGGTTAGAAGGAAGAAGACTAGGTAAGTGTGGTAGATTTACCCCTTTGCTAATCACCATATTCTGCCACTCCTAACTACCTCCACATGACTATGAAACACTTGCTCAGTCTCCAAAAGGACAAGCTATTACTTTTTGGGAGAACTACCAATGGTTTTTATTATATATTTATTTTTTTGACCTTCCGTTGATCGTTCCATGTGATGAAATCTGCATGAGGAGCAACTTTTTTGGTCTAGTCCAAGGATCGGGCTTCACAAGGCCCTAGATATATACTATAAATATAGCAGTATATTAATTAAATGTGTCTAAATTGTTTCTGAATAAGATTAAGAATTATTGATCTGAAACGTAAAATCTTTGCTTTGACCCTACCTCATTCAATACATAACAGACAAAATATACATGGGTCAACCAAGCATCAATGGTTTAGTGCCAAACATGTCTACATCATCTAAAAGGAGTGTGAACAGCCTTTGTTATTAAAATTCATCACAGTATCGCTTACCAAAGCAGCAACGGAAAACAAGGGTATCACTTCTTATTGGTGAAACAATGAACTTCAAAGACACGTGCACCTTATACAATGAGGGGCAAAGTGATCGAGTGATAAATATTAGCTTCTTCATTTGACAAGCGCGGTAGAATCAACTAACAAGCGCGGTAGAATCAACTAAGGCTTTCTTAGTGAACATGAACACAAGACCATTAACTGCAAGGTGACAGACACTGACGGTATGCATTCGACAAGAATTCTAACACGGTTTTATACCCATCTAGGAACAATGAAATATTCTCAAAACTTTCTGTTGATACGACATGCTGTTGTTACCATTCATTCCCTTTCAGGATCAGTCGTGATCAGCCAACTTGATCCTCTTCCTCAGGATTTCAGATATGAAAACCCTACCCTAGGATAGCCGCCAACTCCAACTACCATCCGTCTACGATCCTCTATGTTGTTGACCATTAGTAAACCCATGTGAATTCCTCTTTGTAGTTTTTCACTTCACCAGGACCGTGAAATGATTTGAGTCTTTCACTTCAAAAATTCAATAGGATCAATATAAGATTGGGGATATCAAAGAAAGATATCATTATCCTAATATTCTCACCATTGGTCACTGTCACACCTTCTCAATCTGCTAATCAAATGATCCCATTGCTAAAAGAATTCAATGTCGCAACCCGAAGGCACCATGTGATTGCCATTAAAAGATTAGGAAAAAAAATGCACCAAAGAGTTAATTTTCTTTCCCTTTTGTGCATTTGATAAGGGGAGTGTTTCCGGAAAAGCCATTAAAAAGTTTCCAACATAAAAAAAGAAAATTAGCAAAACTGCATAGAACTGAAAGGAAATGATTTCTTCTCATTCTGAAGCTTCCTTTCCCTTTTAAACAAGAAAAAAATCTCCTTTTCCTTCACTATATTTTCTTGCAACTTTATCAACAAAACTAGGTCTAGGGGCATATACTCCACAACAAACGTGTGCACAAAATTAAATAACCCAGCGTAAGTTAAAGCTCATATAAGAAAAGAAAAAAAAATGGACTCTAAATGGATCCAATAAATTGCCCAAATGAAAGATGGAACAACTACACCCAAAAATCGGGTTTAAAACTAATTTAATTAGGGTTTTGGCATTAAAGAAACGTGGCTATCACAACACCATATCAACTAGTATTAATTGTCAATCAAATAAGATCCAGATGGTACAAAATAAGTCTTCAGTCATAATTAACCTAGGAGTTATGAATCCCAAATAAAGTGGTAACACAAGTATAATCAAAGAAACGTAATTAGTGATAGAAAAAAAGTGTGTACCAGGGCAATGAAGGAGACAAAGGCATATGCGGCACATAGAGTATAAAAGATGTCTTCTTTTTCATTATCAGAGAACTCCAACATTCCATTAAACCAATCAAATCTTCCATTAAAGTAACCTTTTGTTACTTCAACAACAACGCTTTTAGTAGCTTTTAGCATTGTTTCCAAGCTAAATCAAGAGAGAGAGAGAGAGAGAGAAAATGTTGCTTTACCATACAGAGTTCAAATTTAGAGACTGACGAAATGAAATAGTGGGGGGTGGAGGGTTTTAAGGGGCCGCACGTGGATTAAGAGACAGGTGTACAACACACATGGGAAGTGACTAAGTTTGATTCCTGTTTATCTTCAATCTTTAAGATTGTTATGATCTCCCTAGTTCATTAACAGCTTGTTTGGATTTGGATGGTTGTTAAGTATGTTCCAATTAACAGCTTGTTTTTTTATGGTTATAATGTTCGGATAGATTCTATCATTTTTTGTTGTAATATAATATTAATATGGGGTAGAGTTATAAGAGTAGTGTATTTAATAATAAGCAAAGGTAAAATGAGGATTAAAAAAAGGGGATAATTTTAATAATATACAATTCAGCATAAAATATTACATCCACGTAATCATGTTTTTTAATTTATATCGGCATAGCCAAACATTTTTCTTTTGCAACGGTGTTTATACACATGATATACAATATTATCCACTGATTGTATACAATGTATAAATCTTGTATAAAAGTGTATAATAATGTAGAAAAGGGTCATTATGTTGGCCATTTCGGATAAATATTTTCTCCAAATAGACATAGAGTGTTATTTTCCCTTTAAAAAAGTAACGATACGACTATATCAAATAGGATGAGACTTTTTTCCCGTTACGTAACGATGATTTTAACGATACGATACAACAAAAATTAAGTAATTATCAAAACAAATATTATATTTTATATTAGACAATACAATAGGTAACAACCATCCAACCAAGCAAGTTTCCGGATGAACAGGCTTTAATTTGATGGGAACTATAATGATTTAAAAAGAAAGCTTACGTTTTAGATAATTCACAAAGTGGAAGAATATACTTTGCTTGTAGTGATACAACTTCAAGGGCTATTGGTGCAACAATTATATTCTTGAAGATTTTCTGGGTCCTTTTATTTGATCAGCGACTAAAATATTCTCATTTTCTTTCTCTCTGTCATTTTTAGAATACGATTGATTAGGTGCAACGATAGCTACTTATTCTTCGATAGAGTATACTGTGCTTCTTTCAAACTTTGAGGGGGTAGAGTTTCTTTAATACATTAAAACAAAAAACAAAAACAAAAGGGCAATTTGCACGATTGTCCTTCATTGAGGGTGGTCTTTAATTTTTGGCCCTCAAAGTAGTGGTCTTTAATTTTTGTCCTAAGCCTAAAATACCCTGAGGTTTTGAGTTCGAACCGCGTCTTAGTCATAAAAATAAAAATAAAAAATCGCAAGGCAAGGCTTTGCAAAAAGTCTGCCTTGTGCGAGAGACTTTGCTTTAAGGCATAACTAAAAGTCTGCCAGATATGGCAGACTTTGCCTTATAAGGCAAACTTTTAATTATGCCTTAAGGAAAAGCCTGTCTTATGCGGCAGGCTTTTAGTTATGCCTTCACCAAAGTTTGCCGCATAAGACAGACTTTTTCTTAAGGCATAATTAAAAGTATGCCTTATAAGGCAAAGTCTGCTGTCTCCGGGCGACTTTTAGTTATGCCTTAACCAAAGTTTGTCGCTTAAGGCAGACTTTTTGCAAAACCTTGCCTTGCAAAATTATTATTTTTTTGACTGAGTGGGAATTTGAACCCAGAACCTCAGGATATTTTCGGCCACCCTTTTAAGCGAAGGACAAAAGTTAAAGATCAGCAATTTGAGGGACAAAAATTAAAGACCAACCCAGAAGAAGGAAAAATGAAACAAAAAACAGCATTTACTTAGTTTGACACATTGTTTTTGTTGGACTGCGCTTGTCTGGGGGAGAATTCTAAGGGGCAATTCGTTTGGGGTGGTCTTTAAATTTTGCCCCTCATATTTGTGATCTTTAAATTTTGCCCTTCAGCTAAAACCCATGGGTTTCAGGTTTGAACCCTCACTTAGTCAAAAAAAATTTTAAAAAAATTACAAGCCAGAGTTTGAATTTCGCTATACCCCCACCGGCAGAATTTTAGTTATGTTTCTAAAAAGTCTGCCATTTAAACAGACTTTGCTCGAGGCATATATATTTCTTTTTTTTTTTTTTTTTTTACTTTTCAAGGTAAACTTTTAGTTATGCCTTAACTAAAAGTGTGCCCGTAAGACATAACTAAGTATGCCACATGGCGGAACTTTTCTTAAGGAATAACTAAAGTTATGCAGTTTTAAGCATAACTATAAGTTCCGCCTTATAAGGCAAAGTTTATGCCTTATGAAAAGTTCGACCTTGGCATACTTTTAGCCATGCCTTAAGGAAAAGTTCGACCTTAGGCATACTTTTAGTTATGCCTTAACTAAAAGTACCTTGTCATAAGGCATAACTAAAAGTATGCCCCGTATAAGGCGGAACTTTTCCCCAAGGCATAACTAAAAGTTTGCCTTATAAGGCAAATCTATGTCTTAGGGAAAGATTATCTTATGGGGCATACTTTTAGTTATGCGCTTATAGGCATACTTTTAGTTATGCCTTAACCAAAATCCTTGTAAGGCATAACTAGGAAAAGACTTTTAGTTAAGGCTTAACTAAAAGTCGCTCATGAGTATGGGACCCGCATACTTATGCTAATCTGCCCGTAATGTAGTATCCGGGGTCGGCATAACTTTGGTTATTCCTTAACAAGTGTATGCAAGTCCGGCATAACTTTGGTTATTCCTTAACAAGTGTATGCAAGTCCGGCATAACTTTGGTTATTCCTTAACAAGTGTATGCCGGGTCCGGCATACACGCGACCCAAACCTTGCCTTGCGATTTTTTTTTTTTTTAATTTATGCTTGTGCGGGGGTTCGAACCCAGAACCTCAGGATTTCTGCGCAAAGCTCAGGATTACAACGCGAAGGGCAAAAATTAAAGACCAGCAATATGGGGGGTAAAATTTAAAGACCACAAATATGAGGGGCAAAATTTAAAAACCACCCCAAAAGAAAAGCAATCCGCACAAAAAAATGAATTCTAAGTTGGGCTCGGTCTATTGACCATAGACCAACTAATGCCCATGGCGACGGCTCAATTGGGCCTCAGATTGACAAATCTCTCCAAATAATTGGGCTGGTTGGTCACTTTATGATCCACTTTTTAATGTTCAGTCACCTTGAAATGTAATGACAAATAATTTTTTTTTATTTTTTTATGTTTTATAATAATGATCTTTTTTCTCTTATCGTCTTGAGCAATAAAAGAGTCGCTTCTTCATCTCTCCATTTTTGTGTAGGAGTTTAACTTTGTAGTACTAACTAAGGATTTTCAAGAAATTTAAACTGAAAGATCCAAATCTTCGGAATTTGTTAAGTTTGTATATTATAGTGATATAGTAATATTTTTCTAGATTCGTGAATGAAATAATGTTAAATAATTATTTTGTTGAATATCAAGAGTGAGATATGTACCACAAGTAAAAATAATGTTAAAAAATTATTTTATTCACTACTGTATAAGTTTCTATTTATCAGAAATGAAATTAATAGAACGAGTGAAATAATATTAAAGAATTATTTCACAATATGGCTGAAATTCCAAGATAGTGTCCTAGAATTCAAACATGTCTCATTATATAAAAAGTAAGAAATAAAAACTGATTTATAAAAGTGAAACTCCAAATATAGTGTCATGAAGTTCAAACATGCCTCACTTTTGAAAAAAAAAAACATTAATTTCATAAAAGCGAAACTCTAGGATTATATCCTGAAGTTCAAAATTATACAGTTGAAAGTCGACTAAATTTTGAAAACTTAATTAGCAATCTAAAAAGTGACAATTTGCCAATTTCATCCTAACTCCACGGGCTTAGAATAAGGATAAGCACAATATTTATCAAATGGAGTAGTACATTTTGCCGCCTCCTTAGCTTTGAACTAAATGAAAGATTTTTAAAAAATATTCTCATTTATATGAACTTCGCGAGTTCCAATTTTATAACTTTATTCAAGTCTTTATTTTGTTGTTTTATTCCTTTTTAATTTTTTCTTTGGAATTGTTTGGAAATTAATGCACTCAATTTTCTATGATTATTTTCATGAATGCTCTAAGAGAATAAGTAAAATGGAAAAATGGGAAGGGAAGAAATCTTCAATGGTGTTTGTGATTTTTTTTTTTTTTTACATAGTTAACAGGAAAGTATGAAAGATGTAATTATAAAATACTTTATATATTTTACTTTATTTCTTCGCCGCGGGTTTTGCCATCATTTTCTTGAAAAGATAATGTTAACCTATTCGCATAATCCCACATGACTTTGTTAGAATAGGCAATGTTTCAGAATTAGACTAGTAGCCTTATGCCAATCAACATCGTTCGTTCTCTTGACACGGATAAAACTTCACTCCCTTTTATATAACACTGTGACTAAGTACATAATTGATAGGAAAAAAAAGAAGAAGAGATTTTTGGCCTATACAAAAACACCTTTAAAACTTGTTGTCTTAAGCATGTTATTATGTTCTTTGGTTATATGAGAATGTCACAAAAGATAAATGAAAAGTTTAAATTTAAAAAGTTCTCATATATAAGAAGCTTTCATTGTTTTTAAATACATTTACAAATGATATATAATGGAAAGGAAAAAATAAAAAGTACTCCCTCCGGTCTAAAATAAGTGTTCACTTGGCCTTTTTTAACACCTCTTAAGAAACACTAACTCCTAGAAAGATAGGCATTTTGACTAAATTATTCTTAATTAATACTCCTGCTTATTTATTGTCTTGGGTAAATTGGAGTAAATCGGAAAGAAGAAAATTAGTTTTTTATTGATGATGTAAATGAACACTTATTTTAAAACAAAATAAAAAAGTTAAGTGGAAAGTTAGAACCGAAGCAAACGGAATATCACCATCATTAAAGAAATGAAGAAAAGGGGCAGCAAGTATGGTAACATTCAAACTGACACAAATATTTCAATTCCGCATCTATTGGTTATTGGACTGTTTCCGTTCGTAGATTTGGACGTGCATAGACTCTTCAAATTCAATAATGTGAAAATTAAATTTGTGTGAGATATGATATGAACTCAATAAATACCTAATTGAATTGTCAATGGTCTTCCAAATGGAATTGAGTTTAGTGGACAAATTTGGTCTCCAATGCGCGTAGAGACAGGGCCCTCCTTTCAGTGGCTGACCTTAACTTAACATGCAAATCCATTCGGTCATCCACAATTTGTAACCAATTATGATAATCCTTATTAATTCATCAATTAATGCAGTACTGTTTTTCTGTTTAGGATTGTAGCAAGACTCAAGTTGGAGGGACCATAGTAATTTAGGAGAACATAATATGTTTCCATAATAACATTACTTTACCTCACCATTGTTAGGGAAATTAGGCTAAAATTCACAAATAATCATTTTCAGTCTTTATAGTTAAGAAATAAGTTTAATATTTCACGGGCCTTGTGAAATGTAAAATTTTAAAATAATGACTATTTATAAATAGAGACTAAATTATGATCCGTGGGCGCTATTTTTATGGAAATTATGGAGACATAAATCACCAAAGGACACAACAAGCACGACTCAGTCACATACGATGTGGATTGTTCAAAGTAATTGTTCTGGTGTGAGATTTCAATTGTTCTGGTGTGAGATTTCAATTCTTTGTCCATACTTTTTAGTAGAAGGCACTGTTAAACTAAATTGAGGTATCACAACACGGGGCAAACAGGCCTTCGGTCTTAGTTGATTGTCAGTTTCATTGGTCCTTTTGAACAGGCAAAACTTAGGGCCGTTTGGTTTGGTCCTACTACTTTTAACTTAATGCTAATGCTATTCAATTCCGTCAATTAATTGATGCATAGATCATTTTTACTATATATAAGTGCCAATATGAGGCTTTTGTAGTCCTCACATTATTTTTTTACCAAATGAAATTGCTACACATCACAATGGGCACCATAAAAATTTCAACATTTGTGCTTACACCTGGCGCATGCTCCAATTGGCTTTTCACCTATTCTCAGTTTTATACTTTGCTCAATTTCTTCAAAGTACTAACCCTCTACTATTGAACTACCGTGTACTTATTTTAGGATATTTTCTTACCCCTTATTTGATTATATTTTATATTGTTGGTTCTTTTGTTAAAATTTAAACTTTGGAGCCAAATTATTTTCTTTTCTAGCTGAAGGGTGTGTTTGGTATGAAGAAAAATATTTTTTAATTTTCTCATGTTTTGTTGTTTTTTTTGGAAAACTTTTTCTCTTGAAAATAAGTTTCTTAAGAATAAGGAGATGACTTGCCTAATGCGAGTAGAAAAACAAGTTTTATAAGTGACATTTTAAGTTTGTTCTCTCCTTCTCACCTTCCAATGTCCCTAACCCAGCTCTCCACCCCACCCTATCTGTATAATGTTTTCCTATATTATATTTAAATATTTTTGGGAATCTTTTTGCTTACTTATCAATAATAAAATAAATAAAAAATCACTTATCTTCCACCGCTACATTGTAATTATTGTGTGTGATTGTTACTTTACATATTTTTAAAGTATTTATCTCATCCACCGTTAATTTGTTGATGCACCTTACGTCATGTTTTTCTTTAAAGAAAATCAAAATCTACTCTTTTATGGGTTTAATTAGGAAAATGATACAAAATATTTAAAATCACTTAATTAAGATATTTTTATGGATACAATTTTTCTTCAAAAGAACATTTATTTTAATTATAACTTTGGTTTAAACTTTAATTTCTTTGCATGCACAAGCCATTTTCTTATAGCTTTTTCTCTTTTCGTAGAATTTGTATTAATTTTTTTTTACGAAAGAGGTTACTGCAATGACATAGTAGATTAGTGTATAAAATATTTTTAAGAATTAATAAATTAGCATCTTTTAAGGAAAAAAAAAGGACAAGAACCTTTAATTTTCCTTTAAAGTTTGTTTTGTGCAATTACATTGGGGGATGAAGTAGACGGAATTAGGAGGAGAGGTTATACTATAAATAAATGTTGGTAATTGTATGTTTTTATGAGGTTATTTTCTGTTTTGAATCAAGTATAATCCTCGTGTAATTAGTTCTTTTTTATTTTATTTCTATGAACTGAATAGAATATTTTATGGACAATTTATCTGTTGCCTTTAAAATATTTATGGTGCATTACAAATAATATGATAGAAATTATTGAATGATGTTATATAGTGTTGAAAATAAATTTGCCATCATCAGTCAAGATCAAATTGTCCTTAGAATTTCTTGTTTGGTTCATTAAGAATTAATTTTCTTAAGAATAAAATATATATAAAGAACTAATTAAATTGATTCTTAAGGTTCGTTTCTTGAGTTTAGGATTTTTCTTGAACTTCGTTTAAAACTAAGCCATAAATCACCAAATCTAGCCTAAAACCTTGACACAATAAAATAATGGGTGAAAAATTAATAGATATCTAAAACTGACATGCTGACAAATTTATAAAAATGTTGAGTTGCAATTATCATACTTTATCGTGTTAGTTTATATAATATCGAATCACTTGTGTCTCTCTGGTATTTGTTAATTTTCCTGCTAAAATTGCTTCCTCATAAATAATTGTTTCTTTAAAACTTATCTAATTATTTGACTAAGAGACTTTCTAATTATGAAAAATTCTAAGCAAAACATGATTAATGTGCAACTACAACAAAAAGAAAAAAATATAACATATATTATACTTTTTTTATTTAATGAAAATTAGTTTTACATTTTGAGTTTGGGCGGGAAACAGCGGCTTTTGCCGCAACTAGTTTTATCATATAAGTGACCAATTAGCGAATGTATTAACGCACGATGTATTAATTATGTGATGAATGTTTTTCTTACACAACTGACTAGACGATGTATTCCCTCCGGTCCTAAATAATTGAGGATTTAACTTCTAAAAGCTGGTTCAAAATAATTGAGTTTTCTAGTCTATTAAGAAGATATTTCATTCTTTTTTTAAATTTACCCTTGATACATTCTTAATTTTAATGAACAAATTTAATGCTTGTTATAGTTTCAAAACCCCTCTTAATTAAGGATATTTTAGTCAATACACCTCTTAATTTTTAGGACTAAGTGAATTTCTTAATTCATGTGTCCAAATCTAAAACAATAATTATTTTGACAGGAAGGAGTATTATTTTATGCTAAAGTTATACACATCTACAATCAGTCAAACGTTTCTTTAATTCTACGGCCAAAAAATGATTTCTCATCCTTAATCCTATTGCTTGTAGTAAAAAAACAAAAATTACGGTGGAAGTAAGAAAAGCAATGATTCCTTTTGACTTTTCTTTTCCTTTCTCACATTTTCAGAAAGTGATGGTAACAGGTAATTTGCTTGGACCTTTTGCGTAAACTGAGGCAAACTTATCACGTCACGTGAACTGCAGATGCCAATTTCGTTGACAATCTTTTTGTATTTTGCTTTTGGCGACCGAGAGCTTTACAAAAGAAAAGGCAAAAAAAGGACAAGTCCAAAACTTCAAATTCACCTCCCAAAATAAAAATAAATCAGATTTGCAGTATAACATAGGAAAAATTCCAGTGCTATTTGAAGTATAACATAGGAAAAGGTTATAAAAGATTTGCAAGTGTAGTGGTTAAAACCAGTGATAAGCAGTTGAAAAAATTGGTTCTCTAAGTTGAAATTAAAAATAAGAAGAGCTAAGTTATTTTTTGCTATGGCAAGAATGAATTTGCTATTCCATAATTATTATCAATCCTAAAAATAAAGGTTTCTGACAAAAAAAAAGGGCAAGGGTAGTGGGCAAAACTGGTGATAAACAGTTGAAAAGCAAGGTTCTTTATTAAAATGAAACTGATTACATTAAAAAAGTACAAAGTGCTGACCAAAGAACATGGTCGCAAGTTGATGATCAAATTTAGTAGTACTACTTTTTCTGTTAATAAAATAATTTATGTAATACTAATTCCCTAAACCTCCCTTTTCATTCCAGTTTCTCAAAGCCTATTTTTTTTTTTTTTTACCCCTTAATGAATCATTTTCACTTTTAGAAATAGAAATATAGGAAAAGAGAAAGAAGAAAGCGGAAACAGCTGTACAAGAAAGAAAAACAAGTAGTCCCCTCTGACTGGCTGTAACATTAGTACAAAACAATAAATAAACACTACATACAGACACAAAGTCAATAAGGGAAGCCCAAGACCCCAAAACAAAAGCCTTCTTTCACAGCCATTTTCGCCTGCACATACACAGCGAATCCAAGTCTTCACAAACTCCACCAAAAAAATTCTTTAAACTTCTAACTTTTTTCTTTAAATCTGTGATTTGGGTTCTGTTTAATCATATATATATAATTTATGTTCAACCCCAAAAGTCAAATCTTGTTGATATACCAATCTTTTTTATTTCTGTTTGTGTCTTTGGAATTTGGAGACTGGTGGATCGGTGAGTAGATGATTTTTTGAAATACCCAAATCTTGATTTTTGAAGAATTTGGTGAATCTTGAAAAAAGATGGATTTTTTTTAAAAATATATTTGATGATCAAGATTCTGTCTTTGATGTTACAGGTGATTGTGAATTTTCAGGATTTTAGGAAGGGTTATGGTACATGTTGCATACTATAGGAGGTGGCTGAGGAGTGATTGAATTATTATATGGATAATTTATGCTGCTTCAATTCAAAGTTCTCGCAGGTGACCTTTAATTGGCAGCTAAATCTTTTGGATCCTTAGGTTTAGCTTGATGTGTATTTATTTTCCTTTATATTCTATTGTTTAGTTGTTACTTCAAGTTATGATATGCATGCTAAGCTGATGATCAAGGGTCCTTTAGCTTTTCAGATGGAAGTTGTTTTAATGATGCTTCTCATAGAAAAATTCGTTGTTATGAAATTTATCTTAGAGGTTTAGCTTAAGAGTTTAAATTCTATGCACTGGCGGTATAAAAAATATTCACTTTATCAGGTCAGTTAATAGGTAATAGCAAGTAACTCTGTTTAATAAACATTGATTGGTAACTTGAAATAAGGTAAGCAACATGCTATAATAGATTAAATTACACATGGTGTAAATGCTTATTGTAGAGTGTATATAACTTAAATCCTTAGCTAAATTATGCAGGGTCTTATTGAATTATGATCCTCTTTTGGGAGTAAATATTTTTGGGAGATATTCGTTGTGTATCCTGGGGAAGAGGGTTGGCAGGGAAGATTGAGGATTTTCTACTTTATTTTGGTATCTTTTTTTGTTCTGGATAATGTGGTGTCTGGTCCAGCTTGTGCGCACCTACTATTCCAGCGGGTATCTGCTACCTCCCACCAACACAAGTACATGGAACCCTGTATTGTTTGCTATTTGTGAAATTAAACCAGCATGTGTTATTCTAGTTTGAAATAATTTGGATTCAGGTTCTTCTCTTTCTATGTGTGGTCTCTAGCATTGGCTGCATGACAATGCCATTCTACAATCAAGGGATGTCATGACTTTCCTCTCTTGCCACTTGCGAGTTTTTATTAGCCATCTTTGAACTACCCACCTTTGGGCCCTCCTAGAACACGCGTTTACGGTTTATCTATACCCTTGGGAATCTTAAGTTGTTTATTCTCTTTTTGGTTGACCTCCTAAAGTTCTCATTTTACCCCTGTTTAGCTGTTTGTGGCACCTGCATATAATGTGCTAATAAATTTTTGCAATGAAAATGTATTTATGCAGTTCTCAAGGCGAAAAGCTTTAAAAAGCGCTCCAGGTCAGTTGGGGCTCACAGTTAAAGTGTGGGCTTTTGTAAAAAAGGCACAATGAAGAAAAAAATAAAAATATGTTTGTAGTGCTTGAAAAAGGAAAAACAGTCATTCATAATGTTTCCCTTAACAATTTACATCTCTCTGCCGGTTATATTTATTGTTTATGACTGCTCGATTCAAGTTAAAACTCACGGGCAATGAGGCACACGCGCCTTAGTGCCTTGCCTACACCGAAGTGCAACTTACGAGAAGCGGCACAGTCTCCAGCTCTTCTGTTCTTAAACACACCTTAAATGAGCCTTTGACAACTTTGATTTTATGGATTACTGTTGACATTTTCCATGATTGGTGTTCAATTGGTCTTCTATATACGAAAGCCTGCTGAATGACTTCAAGAATTCTACTTCCATAACAGATGAAGCTTTATTTTCTATAAATTTTGGGGGGTGGTATTTAATCTCAGTTTATGGGCTGTCTGCGTTGTATATTTGGCTGGGCTAATCACAAAGCTGAAGTACCATATTTCTTTTAGCTTGCAGGAGGACGGTCATCATGTAGCTCTGGCAAAGGAAGAAGCAATCAAGGGCCTGCCAAGTATGGCTTTAGCCTGGTTAAGGGGAAAGCTAGTCATCCCATGGAGGATTACCATGTTGCTAAATTTGTCCAGTTGCATGGACATGAACTAGGACTTTTTGCTATTTATGATGGGCATTTGGGAGATAGTGTGCCTGCCTATTTACAAAAGCATTTGTTTTCCAATATCTTAAACGAGGTAAATTGTGGGTTTAGTATCCTCTGCACATTAAATTTCCATGCTCCTTGAGGATTATTGTGTTTTTAGTAAGAAAATTTACTTTGGGGCATGTAATGATGGCTATGTTCCCGATCTTCATCGAAACATATTTAACACATGCTTACTCTTCCCCCTCTTTCTATATTTGTTGGTTTTGATTGGAGAATGATATAGTTTACCTTTTTTTTTTTTTTTTTTTTTTTTTTTTTTTAGACCGCAGCCGCTACCTTTTGGTTGCGAATGATATAGTTACCTTGGGCAGTTTTATTTCTTTAATGTCTGTTTATTGTTTTATACTTTGGTGTGAGGGCCGGGGTTTGCTTGGGGTTTCTCTCACCTTTACGTTATTCTTTTTTAGGAGGATTTTCGGAATGACCCTCATAGGGCAATCTTAAAAGCATATGAGAGAACAGATCAGGCTATTCTTTCACACAATCCTGATCTTGGAAGAGGTGGCTCCACTGCTGTGACTGCAATTCTTATAAATGGTCGTACGCTATGGGTAGCAAACGTTGGAGATTCTAGAGCAGTGCTTTCTAGGAGGGGTCAGGCCATCCAGCTGTCAATTGATCATGAACCAAACACCGAGCGAGGTGATATTGAGAACAGAGGTGGTTTTGTCTCAAACATGCCAGGTGCCTCTCACATGCTATCGCTTACTCCTCTGGATATGACAGTGTTGTTCTTTTCTCCTCAACACATCTACGTAATACAAATTGAAAATGGCTTATATCAATTAATTCCTTAGGTCCTAACTCGGTTCATGCATATACATAACCCTAGTCTTAGACCTGTATGGTCCATCTTCACTTATTCGTAATAGAGTGTATAGTGCCAATTCTCTGCTTAATATCAATGAGATTTAGTTTAATTTAATTTCTCCCTTCTAATTAATGTGATATTTCATTGCATGTCACCAGGGCTCAGGATTAGGAGAACGTGTCTTTTTTCGTGGTTTTATGTGATTTAATATTTTTGTCAAGTGTAGTCAAGGTTAATGTGGAAAGTTCAAAGTTCTACACTTGGTATAATAACGTGAACATAATGCAAACTGTTTGGGGGCCTATCCTGAAAATTACGGTAATAATTGTCGTTAGGATGATGTTTGAGAATTTACTTACTATTAGCTAACTACTGAACTTGAACATTGCTGAAGATAATTGACACATCATCGGTTTGTTGGATGAGGACACAATCTTTCTGAGACAAAAAGCAGAGGAAGTGGCAGCTGTGTTCATTATAAGTAACCGAGTATCAAGGGTAAAAGGGGTTATCAAAAGTATCGAGGGTAAAAAGGATAGGAGACCTGGATTCTGGATAGTAGCAAATTTGTATGCCAAAGAAACAAAAAATGCTTCATCAGTTGGACTTTGAATTGCGTGTTAACCTTCCTTTTGTTCACTGTTTCACCAAACACTGTACAAGCTAACAAAAACATAAAAGTTCTTCAGTATATCTGAAAATCCATGATTACTAAAATGACTACTATGTGTTGGTTGTGAAAGCACATTTACATTTTCTACATCCATGTGTCTAGTCCAATTTTGTTACCTGATGATAACCGAACTAATTGTAAAGATGAGCTGGGGACATAAATTTGTGTAGAAATGACCATTACGTGTATGTTTTCCCAAGTTGGTAATTGGGAAATAATTTGGATGAAGATAATTGGTGGTTTCTGTTCTTATTTTAGAGACTAATTAGTGGGGTCTTTTAGTAGGCTCTGTTGGTACTTGGTTGAATATTGTGAAGTTCATTTGCAAGCATTGTGTTTGGAAAAGAAATGGTTCCACCCATCCTTTGAGTGTTGGAGTGAGGGATAGCGGTACAGACTTAAATTAACAGAATTGGTGGTTTACCATGCATTAGTGCATGAAGACCCTGAGAATTATCTTTGAATGGATTTAGGAACAGATGGAGAATTGCTGATAACTAGAATTTTCTTTTTCCCTCTACTAACTAGAGCAGAAGCAGAAGCAGAACTATCTTTGAATGGATCCATGCATTAGTGCAACGCTTTACTAACTAGAGCAGAACAAACATATCAGGCTAATGCAATAAATATCTTCCCTGAAAGAGATATTCCATCTGCAATGCGTGAAGGAGGAGTAGGTAAAATGGAGTTACAAAATTTAATTAATTGGAATGACAAGAGAGTGTTGGCCTAGTGGAAGGGAATTTCCACCTCCATCCATGAGGTTGAGAATTCGAGTCACCATCCATGGGAGAAACTACTGCTGGCCTTGGGAAGGGGTCCGAGCGGATAAGCTTTAACAGTATAAAAGAATGATTTGCTTTATTGAAAAGCCACTGTTTTGTTTTTCTCTACAAGACATATGGCTATCGAAAAGATTCAAAAAATGTGATTAGGCATCAAGTATGTGATTTGTAAAGAAAATGGACATTGGTTTTAACTCAACCTTGCAAGCTTAGCTGATGTGGGGCTACATCCTATTTCCTCAATGGCTCAACCAATGTGGAAGCTTAACATTCCTATGCCCAAAGTTGGACATTTGAAATGTAGACAACATAACATGGAGGGTCCAACATTGGGTAACCTAAAAGTTTGAATGGATCAGAATACCATGTAAAAAAATGGAGCTTGGACCTAACTCAGCCTCAAAAGCTAGGAGGTGAGGATTCCTTAAGACTACATAAAGAGACATATGGCTCTTCCCTCAGCCAATATTAGACACTTTACAATATCAAATATGCCCTTCTCTCCCTTATAGTATAATTTAAAAAGGTGAAAAGTTGGTGATAAAAAGACCTTTCCATGAGAAGCAAAGGAGGTCCATCTCTATGTTTTAAGTCCAAAGGGAACCAGAGCTTGAATTTTACAAAAAATGGATTAGTGGAAAATTATTTTGCAATAATCCCATGAAAAAAAGTTGATAGAGTTCTCGACTGGAGCACTCTTTACCCTTGGAAAAGGATAGATATGGATATTAGTGGGCAAAAATACATTTAAATAATCCCAACATATCCTCCCCTATCAAGCATAGGTTACCGACCAGTGTAACCATTATTACCTAAGCAATTTACTCCATTCAAAGGTATATAATCAATGTGGACATCTTGGAAATGCAACTGGAACTCTTTATGAATTTATAGATCATGTGAGTTAACTCACTTCTGGATCTTGCAGTATATTTTAAGAGATGTTTATCGCTTGCTTGTACAGGAGCATGAAGCGAAAGAGTTTTTCTACCTATATGTGCTCAGTTTTACATTAAGTTTATGATCAAGCACAAACTTTTATCCTTGAATTCAAGCACTGTGGTGTAATTTTCACTCAAATTTTGGGCCAAGTTGTAGAGAATACTGTAACTAGTGAATGCGGTCTCTTGGAGCACTCTAGTAGAAAAAAGGGAAATTTGTGTTGGTTAAGAAGTGATAGTGAGTGATTGATGAGTGTAACCAGGGTGAGGTGAGGTTTTTGAGCTTGAAATTCTCCTAGGCAAGTTCTTCCCGTCATTTGAACAACCTTTATGACATCAGCTACTTGCTCTCTGCTTTATGATTCGATGTCTATGCCTTGTGGCTCATCAAAGATATTCCTTTTGATTGGTAGACTTCCCTTTCAATAGTTGCATTTGCATATAAGGTAGTCAGTGTTTATTTTGTAGTTGGTGCATAGAACTTAACCCTGGAGTCAACCTTCATTTGTTGACAATAATCTGTTTTGGTTAACTTGATAAAATATTACAACAACGACTACATCCCCAGTGTGATCCCACAAGTGGGGTCTGGGGAGAGTGAGATGTAGGCAGACCTTACCCCTACCTTTGTGGAGTAGAGAGGTTATTTCCAATAGACCCCCGGCTCAAGAAAAGCGTTTTTCAAAACAGGTTTGACAAATACAAGAGTAGAAAAAAAGCTATGATGAAAATAGCGAAGAAAGACAACTCCATCAAAAAAAAAAAAAAAAAAAAAAAAAAAAAAAGCGAAGAAAGAAAAGTATTGACAGCTAAATTTAGTAACCTGATAAAAAGTTCTGATGACCAATATATCTCGTTTAACTGTTGCTATTTCACTTGTTCTCCCTGCTGAGAGGGAGAAAAAAGAAAGAAAGAAAGATAGAAGACGTGATCTAATCTCTTTGTTTAGAAACCTAGTCTTATCTAGATATAGAATTCGCAAGAGTTCTTCAGGGTGCGTTACACCCAGACTAAACTGATTTGATCTAGACTTAAAAGGCCTCACGTATTGTTACGTTTAGAGATTGTTAATGACATGCCAATTCAAATGTACATAATCTCAGGAGATGTTGCTAGAGTGAATGGGCAACTAGCTGTGTCTCGCGCTTTTGGTGACAAGAACCTGAAATCACACTTGAGCTCTGACCCTGATGTAACAAATGCTGATGTTGATGCGGATACAGATATTCTCATACTTGCAAGTGATGGTCTATGGAAGGTGCCATTTTGCTCCAAACTCTCTCCCTTTCCATTCTTGCACTCTGAGGTGCACTTCTTCCTTTTCTTGCTTTTAATTGCGGATTTCTCCAGGTAATGTCTAATCAAGAGGCAGTTGACATCGTGAGGAAGGTGAAGGATCCACAGAAGGCAGCCAAGCAGTTAGCGGTCGAAGCATTGGTCAGAGAAAGTAAAGATGATATCTCGTGCATTGTTATCCGATTTAAGGGGTAATTTCGTTCCATGGGAATTTATCTCAGTGTGCAGTATATATATTTATTAGAGGGGTATTTGTTAGATGAGGCGCGATTTATAGACTGACAGAAGCACAAAAGTCTCAAGACAATCCTGCATAAATTATTAAAATGTTACCACGAAAGAGATTATTATATTTACAACCCCCCACCAGCCCTCTCCCCCGCTTCCCCCAACCCTCTGTAATATTCAAGTTCTTTACTTGGGCCGTGTGGTTGTTATGTGTTGATTTATTCAGCTTGTAGATTCTCAGAATCATTTTTCTGCCACTTGCATGAACAATCCAATTGTTGCGTTTGTTTGCAAACCGTACCTTCATGAAATGGTGAAGATAGTAAGCTTTTGTTGTTTTAGTTGAAAAATCTAATTTTGCAGATTGCCAAGTTTCATAATCATAGTATGCTGTTTTCAAGTTGAATATCAATCTATAAATTAAGAAGTTCTTGATCTTGGAGTGCATGCTTTTTTTTTTTTTTTTTTTTTTGGTGAGGCTATAGTCTATGATTTTTCATTAATTTTTAAGTAACTCATTGTCACCATTAGTGTAGTGATGAAGTTCTTGTCAAAACTGCAAAAAAAAAAAAAAAAAAAAAAAAAAAAAAAAAAAAAACCAAACCTTCTCAATTTCAAGATATCTGGTCAAATCATATATCTCAATTGTGGCGAGCTGCAATTTGTTCAAAATCATACGTAAAAACAAAAAGGAAAAAAAAGTGGGAAATTGCCTTAGCTTCACATTTTAGGTCACTGGTAATACCAAGAATTCCTCGTCTGTTGGCTTCGTTCCGTAAAACGGATTTGGTGATGGTATCGACGCATCGTTAAGTGATAAAAATTTCTTTCAAAAGTACAGGTAATGCATTTATTAGTTTGGTGCAAACATGGGTGTACATCAATATGTTCCTTGTTTCTGGCATTTTTTCCCCCTACAGTCTTGTTAACATTTTAAAAGAAATGACTGAGGCGCTATTTCTTCATATAGATCTCTGAATGTATATTTTCACTTTGTTTTGTTTTACGGTGCATTCCAGACGTTGGAGTTCTTGATCAAAGGGTGAGTTTTGCAATGAATTTAAACATTAGTGAGTTCTGAATTAATTGACGTTAAAACACTTTTTGTCAATCTTAAAGAAATCTATGATTGAATGCGCCACTAAATAGTGAAAAAGAGCCTCTCTTGGAGGTGTAATAACTCTGAAGTACTTTTTAAGGTATCAAAAACCATAGAAGAATTAAGTACTCATACAAATTAGAGAAACAAGTAAATTAGCAGCTCAACTTAACCTTATCAAGTATGTAACTTGTTTCGGACGTACCATAAGTGGATGTTCAATGAATCCTATTGAACAAGTCAATAATTTTAGCTGTAATGGTTTAAAACCACAAGTGGATTGTCAATGAATCCTATCGAACAAGTCAATAATCTTAGGTTTTATGTGGCTGTGTCAAAATAAGAAAACAATGTTTTTGACGTGTCAAGTAGTCATAGGCTAAAGCTCACGTAATAAATAGCTGTAATGGAAAGATATCTTCATATGGTTCTTCTGGCTGTAATCAATTTCCCACCCACCACCGCTGATATAAGTATACCAAAAAGATAGGCAACATATCATCATATTCATTTAGCATGCTTTATCCTTATTTTCTAAAAGAAAAAAGAAATATACAAAATTTAGAAAACTACATAAGATACTATAAATTACGACCTTTTAATAGTGAAAAGATTTCTCAAACATATTTAAAATCAAAGAGAAAAAAGTTTGACATTTTCAAGTTGTATTAACAGGTTGGACATCCACAAGTTTACATTCTTCTTAAACCAGCAAAACACAACATTTTTGAGCCCCAGTTATTTAATTTTGGACTCAACAAAAATGCTGCTAAGGTTTGACTTTACCTGCCATTTGCAAATGGCAATAGTTTCCAATATGTATTACACTAATTGGTGAGATTATATATGTCAGTTTAGCTGTTTTCCCTGCTGCCGATTTCAATATAATATTCCAATTTTGACCACAACTGTAGTGCTTCTGTCTGTCAAGTGGTTCAATATTTAATGTACATATCTTTAGTTATAATATTTTTACTACTTAGAAGAATATCCTTGCATGAATGTGAATCTTCCCCTGATTCTTTGACCAATAAGAGTATAAGACGAATAATCACATGTGTGCTTTTTTTTTTTTTTCCCGGTAACAACTAGCATAAATATAGAGAGTATTGATTACCAACTAGTGGTGGGGAGAGTTACTCTCATTATTCAAATCTTGACCATTAACCTAAAACCTCGTTTGCCTTAAAAATAGCAAATTGACTCTATTTATTCAATACCCCATTCAGTTTTCATTTCCTCAATTTATATAGGTATTCAGAATTACAGTATTAGCAAAGGAACATTCTTCCGGTAATTTTTCTTTTCTAACAACCTTGTTGATTTGAAAAAATATTCCAGGAAAATCAACTGACAACAACAGCAACGTAACAAAATTTGCATACGGTGTTTTTATGGTCCAAAATAAATCACCCCTGATTTGTCTTTATCACCTTGTTTCTTCCCGGGGCACCATTAAGTTGTTCAACCCGACCCGTTTGTGCAAATAATGCGTTTCCTTGGCCCTCAAATTTCTCATTATTGTCAAATTTCCAACCAACAAGCCATGACTGAAAATAGTTCTTCCTCCATAGCTCCTTTGCTTCTAAGAAACATATTAACATCAGCTTTTATATTCGCTGATAAACCTTTCATCATCTTAGCAGAAAAATACAAACTTCTTGAAAACATACGTTATTTCCTTATTTCAGCTTTTCTCTTCTTTCTTCGCCTTTTACCTTCTTTATTCCCTTCACTAAATCCTTCAAATAAAAAGGGTGAGATTACCCCCTTTTATTCTGCGGCCACCGTGAACGGCAGTGCAGAATCAGGGATATCAAGAGCCTTAACACAAGTATTATCAATTGTTAATGATATTCCTGTTAGTTCAAGAAAATATGAAGTGGTTAGGTCATTAGCCGAGAGGTTAATTAATGAGAATCTTCTAGAAGGTAACGAAGCTTTTTTTTTGATATATTTTTATTCCCCTCCCCTTTGATTCCCCTTTGTTGGAGCTATTGCTCCTTTGGTGACTCGAAATCATAACCCTGAGATCAGGTTGTCCGTGGGGTGCGGTAAAAACTTATCCGCACTAGGTGTTTACGCCAAAACAATAGATGCATGCCATGTGCATAAATATATAATAACAGATTAACAGTACTTAACCATAGTTATTACATGTATATATTTACTACAACATATTACACTAGTGGGGTGCTGACCATTTGAGCAACCTTCTTGTCAGGTAACGAAACTTTAAGGGAAGTGAATTGCGTGGCTTTGTCATCAGCTTTTACAAGGACGCTTAGCCAGCTGGAATCTGCCATGGTGGCAGAAGAAGATGGTGGGGCCCGTGATGGTGGGGATTATGTTAGTAAGTTGACACGTGGATTGAGGGCGATTAGGTATTATGGTGACGTTATGTGGCAGCGCGGTAGGGCGAGGAACCAGATGGGCCAATTTGGGTGCTCGGCTGAGAAGCTGGCGGCGGAGTTGCTATGGCTTGCTCAGAAGATGGAAGCTTGTGGTTGTGCTGATGAAGCTGTTTATATGTGGGCTTCGGCTTCACATGTGGCTTGCCTTGCTCTTTCTGCTGAACCGCGGCTTCAGGGATCTCTTGTTAAGGTTTCAGGTAATTGTCTATCCAATATTCTCTCATTGCAAGTTCTAATTTTGTTTGGAATTGAAGTGTTGTTGTTGTTGTTGTTGTTATCTGAACAGAACAAAATATGTCCAGAGAACTCATCTAGCGAATTAGTATATCTAATTGTCTATACTCGTCTAGTAGTAGCAACTTCATAAGTCT
The DNA here is from genome assembly GCF_029784015.1 of Lycium ferocissimum. NCBI lineage: Eukaryota > Viridiplantae > Streptophyta > Magnoliopsida > Solanales > Solanaceae > Lycium > Lycium ferocissimum. Next base: position 35,949,590 of record NC_081348.1, read on the forward strand.
GAATGCTTTCCTGTGCATGAGATTAAGTGTCGGTTCTACCATTTAATTATCCCTTTCTGAGAAGTCTTTTATTGTGATTTTTCTAAAATTTGTGACACATAACCATTTAAGTGAAAAGCATTTGCACAACAAATGGATTAGTGCCAATTGATGGGAGGAGAATTTTAAAAAGAAATACCAGAAAATCATTGTGCATTTGTTTGAGTAGTGGGAAGATAGAAGATAGCTTTGACTGAAAACTGATGATACACTGCTACATCTGATCTTTTTGATCAGGATGATAAGTTTAACAACGGAAACAGAACCAAACAGGTGCTGAATTACATGTAAAAGGAGTCTATGAAGTCTAAGAGAGACCCATCATTGACAACTTTAATATCATTCCAAAAAGATAATGTTGCAGACATCTATACATTTTGCATTGTACAGCCTCGCATTTCCCTTCGAAACATCTTTCGTATTGCAAGAGCAGAGTCTTTCGTATTGTTTTCCTTGTCTTTCTCATCCTTTTTCTGGTAGATATTCCAGTCAATAGGAGTAGACTGCAATCAAGAAGTAGATGCTATCTAAATTGATATTTGGCATGATATAAAGTCAGGGGCGGAGCTACACTAGTGGAAGGGTGTTCAGCCGAACACCCTTCGCCGGAAAATTATGTTGTATATATAGTTAATATATTGTATATATCGGATAAATGCAAACTGTTGAACACCCTTGACAATACCAACAGTGATGGCTCAGCGGTCAAGGGTGTTCAAATTTACCCCAGGGTCGCGAGTTCGATTCCTTTCGTCTCGCCTTCGATTTTACATTTTTCCAAAACGAAGTAGTGTTCTGCTAGCTGGGCTGCTTGGGCTGCATACTAAGGCCCATCTTTGACATCAACAATTTAATTTCAAATGGAGCATCTTATTTTTATTGTTTACTAATTTTATCTTTTGAAATATTCTCTCCTCCTTTATATTTTTTATTTATTTTAACAACATGATTCTCTCGTATAATATAATTCTTGTAAGGGCTCTTTCTATTATTATTGGAAGAACACTAAAATTTTGATGAGAATAATAATTTGTTATTATTTAAAGAAGAGAATTAATTTGTTGTCTTTGCACTAAAATTGATTTATATGCATAAAAAGATTAGGTGCAAAGTAAAAACGCCCTTTTCATTGTTCGTGAATATCCTGGTGATAATAACACAGTTGCCTAGCTCTATTTTCCAATTTTTTTTTTTTGTTGGACTATATCTTTTCTAATTAAAATACCTTGTGATACAGTTTGAAATTTCAATAGGAAAATATTTTTAAATACTACAGAATTTTAGTCTTCTAAATAAAATGCACTACATGAATAATGAAGTTTTTGGGATTCTGTAGTGGCTTATATAAATAAAAGTATCTAGTATTAATTATTTACCTTCTCGAACGATTTGAATAACATATTCAAATTATACTTTCACTAAAAGAATTTCGTTTGTTGACTTTTACGTTAGTTTTGATTTGTACTATTGTTAATTTTATAACAAGTACTTTTATGAGTTGGCTTAATATTATATATAGTTTGACTTAAATTTCTCGGTGCACCCATCGGTAGATTTTTTTATATGTATATACCTCTTCGAAGTTTGAACACCCTTACCGAAAACTCTGGCTCCGCCATTGTATAAAGTTATCACCTGCTGCCTTCTTTAATTGTTTTTTGGGATAGTAAAAGCGCCATGATCTGAATTTCTCTTTATGTTTTTGTGCTCTTTCAAGCGTTCTTATTCAAACAATCCAGAGAAATAGGAAAAGACGCAGAGGATGAAGAAGAACATCTCAGGCGGACAAACATGAATATGCTGATGTCATGGCTGCCATTGCTATGTCGAGCAAGCAACGGTACAGACACTCCAGTTCTGAGTATTAGCGAAAGGGCTGAGCTTGAAAGAATATTAGAGCAGATCATAGGGACATTGGAACAAGAAGAGGAGCAAGAAAAGGTGTTGTCCCTTTGGCTCCACCATTTCACCTATTGCCCGTCTTCTGACTGGCCCAACCTCCATGATTGCTACACTCGCTGGTGCACAGCTTCTCGTAAGCTGTTGCTTCACTGAAATTTCTATGGAAAACACTTCGGGTTAGATTTGATTCTAAATACTTGGAGTCCCATCTTTCTGGCAAGGAAGGAGTCTCTAATGGGAAGTGGAGGAAAAGATTATATTGCTGTGTTAACTCCTCTATCTGGTCCATCAATTTATGTGGGTTTTGCTCCTTAGCAGGAAAATGCCTATCAAGGTCCATCCGTCCAAAGAAAGATGTGTATCAGTTAGCTATGTCTTGTAATTATTTTTCCTCTAGTTCAATTTACAAGTCGAAAGCACGCTTAAGTTGCATATGCACGTTTGATAGTGTTTATAAAGTGCTTGAATTTACAGCAAATTGAGCAGACTAGTTTTACTTAATTTTAGGCCTCAAATGTTCTTTCCTGCAGATTACATTGACTTCTCTTCTATTTTCCTAACGTATCGAAGTTTTATTATTCTGGTGCTCACTTCGTTTTGTGATATATCAATATAGAAACATCCCTTAATAACTAAGTTCTGTCGAAAATTCTTTATAGGATAACAACTAAACTATTGTATACTTGTATACCTATATAAATCAGACGACCCTGAGATCTTGTGTAAAATCTATTAACGGGTTAGTGCATATTTAATCTTTTAGAAACTAAAGACTATATGTATGATGTAGCAGGAATGTGGTGATTTCTACCCTTCATGTAAAAGTGTTCCTTTAAATTTCCAATTATCTTCCACACCCTTTTCAAAATGGCAAGCTCTGCTGCAAATTCACGACATAAAGGATGTGACATGTAGCTGTAGACAAGCTGTTGAGAGTAAATTTCCATCTGGAAGTTTGTTTAGTGTTAATATGGTAAAGTTTACATAAGGTAAAAACACGATCAAGATTCAGACCAGAACAATACTACAAGTAAATCTACACGTCATGGTAAAAAGGTGTGTTGAAATTTGTTAGTACAACGAGATTATGCTAGGGGAGTTGTACTCAGACTGGAGTTGGATACTTTAAGTTCCTAGATAGCCACCAGCTTCGAGTGAATATCAAACGGCTCAGACGAGGATAGTTGAGGCTCCTGGTCAAGACCAATAAAATGCATTAGACAAGTACGACAATGATGCAATACTGCACTGAAGTTTTTTTTGACAATCTTGTAGAAGCGCACCTGAGTTTCATTAGCACCATTAAGGCCTAGTCTTTTCTGTGCTTCATCAATCTTATTGTGCATACGCATAATTAAGCGTCCGTAACTCAATTTAGTTTCTTGCTCCAACGTTTGGATGAAACTATAAGTCAGTGCACCCATTGGAACGCCTGCGAATGCCTGCATATATCCAAGGTGCGGACATTTTGATGATTGAAGGTTTGCTAAAACTGAACAAATCAATAATCTGTCTAAATCCATGTCTCTTAGTACATAACACAACTCAACAGAAGTAAAAGAGCGATACAGGCAATACAATGATTAAGACTTAGTCGTGTTAGTATACTTACATTACTTTGGTGTTTGCCATGTGTCTTTTTTAATTTGTTTAGAGATTTTAAAGAAGTGTGTGATTTGCATTTTAAAGTACTAACCGTTGTATCTCCAGAACTTTGATGGTCGTCACAGGCACTGATAGAGATTGCTGTGCCCCCTCTGGTACCTTTGTATGAGCTGATCCGATGGTCTTCCCACTTGAAGTATCCTGCCCTGCTTGAAAACATTATGACGTAGTACTACTTTTACTATAGCTTAATGTGATGTTTCATAGCATGATCAAAAGGATTTGTTCATCACTAACCGGTTTATTCTGCAGACGAAGGGCAAATCTAGGGAAGTTCCACTAAAGCATGCATCAATTATGCCATGAAGTGTGGCTCCACGTGGTAAAGGCCTTACAATGGTACTATTGATCTCATCATCTAGTATTCTTCCTTCTGTCTCATAATCGACAGGGCACAATGATTCATCATGCCCATCAATCTCATCACCATCGCGGTCTAGTACTCGTGCCCCATGGCCAGAGTAGTGGAACACTAGTGAATCTCCTGGCCGACAACCATGAACAAGCCAACGTAAAGCTGATCTGATATTGGCCTTGGTTGGGTATTTGTATGGATCTTTCTCATCCTCTGCAAATTTTATGTATTACATGTGGTTAACTTATTACTGCTCAATTCTACCTTGACTGTCTGCATTAGTGGAATGTTAATTAAATGAGACGTTCGAAAAGATGACAATACATACCTGTAAGGGAAATTACTGATGCATTTGGGAATCCCAACTTGTTGACCAGAAAATATCTCATGGATAAGACATCATTAATGCTTCCCTTCAGACTCTTCGGATGGCCACGGTAATTAATTCCGCACAGAACTGCTCGTTTTCGTCCATGGACTGTAGGAGCTCGGATATTATTAATCTGTGGTGACATAATGTTGAATTGTTGAGGCTGGATATTGCTAGTATTTGGACTCATCCTTCTTGGCCTTGCAGGATAAGCTGGAAATCCTGGACTCATATTGTCATTGGCAATGGGGAAATTATTTCTATTACCATTTGGATTTATTCTTCCTGGCCTTGCAGGATAAGCTGGAGATCCTGGGCTCATATTGTTATCGGCAGTGGGGAAATTACTACTATTGGCATTTGGATTCATCCTTCCTGGCCTGGCAGGATAAGCTGGAAATTCTGGGTTCATATTGTTATTGGCAGTAGGGAAATTATTAGGATTTGGACTCATCCTTCCTGGCCTAGCAGGAAAAGCTGGAAATTCTGGTCTCATATTGTTATTGGGAGTGGGGAAATTAGCAAAGCTGTTGTTTCTTGGAGGTTGAAGTTGTGTAACAGATTGGCACCTTGGACAGGTAATTGTTTGTGCTCCAATGGGAGCTGCTATAATCATGCCGCACCACTTGCATATCCTCCTGTCCATTATATGAAGGGTGAAATAGCAGGCTGATCAAGAGATATCAAAGTGGAGTTCTTGTTGTGACTACTTGAGAGGATCGGTCAAGATTCATATAGGATGGAAAATGGCGATTTAATTCGATGTTATTTAAGGAGTTCGAACGCAGGTATGTGCTAAATAAACCAATGGGCAGTCTTGGTCCTACTGAAAATACCAGTAAAGATTCAAATCAAAAGGTGAAAGATATTCATAGTTGGAGGAATCAGGACAATTCTAATTGCAGTAATGTTGATCACTTATTCGGCGTGTATATATATTTTATATATATGCGCAGAGGTGGGTGCATGATTGAAACTTTATGGGTGCCAATAGAAATACTACCACAATCCATTTATTTATGAATCCAAAATCTATTACTTAATAATACTCATTTAGTGAATCTTTTAACACTTACACAATTTATGATTTTTGAGCTAAAACTAATGAGTTTGGATGAACCCTAACTGTGCCAGCAGCAACAACAGTAAGCTTTCACCTTGTTGCATGCACCAAAATCATAAAGCTGTTCGTATATCAAAAAATTAACGCAATTATGCCTTTATAATGTAGAAACCAGGAAGATATCGAGAAATTTAGGTTATTATGTTTATAGATTTACCATGTACGTATAACTACATGTCTACGTCAACAACTCACCATACATAATATTGTGATAACACTTAAAAAAGTAACTCGTTTCTGATGCAACCTAATACCCAATGTCCCTTGCCATGTGGCGAATCATCGGTTTCTTTTAGCTAGAACAGAACTTTTTTTTCCCCCTAAGTGGTGTCACATTTGATACAATAATTATTAGTCATTGAGTGACTATTTACTTGTATTTTCCCAAATTGAATTTAACATTTTTTGACTTTTTTTACAATGATATTTAGTGATGTACATAAACATCATTGAATTACTCTTTCGCTTCAAGAATTAATTTATGATTTCAGTGCACTCCCTCCGATCCAAAATAATTGATGATTTAGTCTCTAAAAGCTGGTCCAAAATAATTGAGGTTTTTAATCTATCAAGAAGATATTTCATTCTTTTTTCAAATTAACCCTTGACACATTCTTAATTCAATGAATAAATTTAATGCTTGTTATTGTTTCAGAGCCCCTCATAATTAAAAATATTTTAGTCAATACAACTCTTAATTTTTAGGAGTAAGTAAATTTTTAATCTGGGTGCCCAAGTCTAAAATCTCAATTATTTTGGACCGTAGGGAGTAATAAATTAAAAGTTAAGTGACCAAATTAATCCCATATCGATATCTCTCAAAGTGGGCAATTAAGCACTTCCAAGAAACTTAATGAACACATATATTTAGGAAAAATATTAAGTACGTATTTTGTATGTCCAATCAGCAAAAAGCTTTATTCTGTTGTAGACTGGTGATGGAGAAACAACGAATCCATCTATTTGCGCCTTTCGGCATATGATATATTCATCTTGTATTGTTAACGTATAATCTTTTTTCATGACTCGGTATTATATTCTTGAGAATTTCTTTAATTTTCCTGCGTGCTTATCCCTTTGAATGTATTGTATTGAGAATTAGTCCACATGTTCACTATACTCCTCAAATGAATCATTCGTTTTAGAATTTTGAAACGAAACGCGTGTTAGGAAAATGTTACAATATTGATACTGAATAAAAAGAAGAACAGTAACAACTTTATGGAATCAAACACAATGTCTCTGAATGAGTTAGGTTTTTGGTCAGAGTATTGCAAGGGAATGTTGTTTTAACTGTTTGAGAATATAAACGTCAACTTTCTGGTTGCATCGGATGCTAATTTTTCGTGTGAATTGGTATTTCTTTGCTATTTTAGCTAGTCAAAGAATCATATTAGTGTTTCATGAAGAATTAATATTTTTCAGAATCCGAATTTCGCTGCCTGAGGGATTGTTAAATTAAGAGAAAATAATCTTTCTTAATGATCTTGTTTCGTCTTTTGGTTGTAGAAAAGTAATATTGCCAGCCAGCCACTAAGAAAATGAATCTATGGCGGAGATCTTAGGAGCCGTTTGGACATGATATGAAATCAGTGATCTGAAATTGAAGTTTTGTTTGGACAGACAATTTGAATTTCTTTAGTTGTATTTTTTTTTTCTTGTAGAGATAAAAACCATCAAATTTTCCCAATTCTTATACAATCTTATAGAATGAGCAAATCACAGTTCATAACAAAATTAATGCGTTCTAAAGAATACAACATCAATTGATCAAACTTTAGTTTAGTAAAAAGGAAAATTAAACATGAGTTGTAGTGTAACTACTCTTTAATATAATCCTCTCATATGGTTGATAAGAGTAAATTTGTTATAAATATAGAGAAAAGACATCATTTAACCCCTGAACTTGGCATGAAAACTCAGTTTGGAAACTAAACTTAACTTCTATTTATTTACCCCCCTTAACAACTCACGATTTAATTATCTTCCCCCTCTAGTGGCCCAGACCTGGGCGCGTGTTTGACAGCGCCTCACCTGCGCGTTAATTAATTTTTGTTAACTTTTTTTTTTTTTTTAATACAAATCGACTGGGGAACGATTATAATACCGTTCCCCCTTTTAATCCCAACCCGACCCACCACCCTTTAGAACCCTAAGTTCAACTTCATCTTCATCACCTTCAATCAGCCCCATTTTTTTTTCCCCCATTCATGAAATTCCTCTTGCTCACACCATTGCTCCTTCATATATGTATTCTTCCTCCACGAAATTTCTCCTCCAAATTTCTGTCCATAATCGCTCTGTGTTTTAATTCGAAAATTTTGTGGGTTCATAAATGTCTCAAGGTAGCTATTCATCTCACGTAAAATGTAATTGTGACACCATTGCAAAACACCCCACTTCATCGACTCCTAGTAATCCCGGACGGAAATTCTACAAATGTCCGAGGCCTAAGGGCAATTCTTGTGGATTTTGGGAATGGGAAGATGAATTGTTTCCGAGATGCAGTGGAATAATGTTCAAAGTTTGACGTCGTCGTTAGATGCGGTCAAGATCGAAAGGGAAAAATTGCAAGAAGAATTAATTGCCATTGAGGCTAGACATCTAATTGAAGTTAACAAAATGAAGGACGAATTAATTGGCTTGAAGAGTAAACAGCAATTTGACTTGAAAAAAGTTCTAAACTTGAGGAGAAACTTGCAAATACAAGGATGTTGCTTTTGATTTCGTGGGGAATATTTATTGGCTTTTTGGCGGCTTCGTTAATCAACCGAATTTATGTTGTTGTATGTTGTAATCGCGTAGTAGGTAATGTAAGAACTTTATGGTCTTGTTGTAATGTAAATGTCATGGAAGAACTTTATGCTCTTGTTGAAGAATTTTGTTGTTATGGAAAATATTACCTTGAAAATGATAGCATAAGTCGAGAAATTTTATAAATTACTTTAAATAGAGAATGCGGAGACCTAATCTATCATTACTATCTCCGGATCCTCCTTTACATGAACAAAAAACAAGATGCGGTTCTCATCTAAACATGCCTTAAAACACAACACATCTCCTATCCCTAATCCGGGAAAGATCAATGAAGGCTTTCCAACCTTGAGCGAGGCGCGTGTATACGCCAACCTTGTATTTCATATTATACTCATGATCGTCGTAATGAACAACAGCGTCCTTGTCGGTGTTTGGAAGAAATTCCAGTATGTCAGTTGGAAGGATCTGTTAAAAAAAAAAAACATGTTATTACCAAAAGAGGTAAAAGAACAATTGAAAATATATAATACGACAAGACTTACGAAATCGTCTTTTCGACGTACGATTTCGTCAATTCTTTGTCAAAACATGCGGCCATTTCCATTTCATCTATCTTAGATGAAGGTCGCCTCTTTAATGTCACTATATGTGTTAAGAGTTATTTGAGTTGAGTGAAAGTGAAATGGAAAGAAAGCCTATTTATAGTTGAGTTGAGTTATAGTGTTAGTGTGATCAAGTACTTAATGATGTCTCGGATTCATTGGTTTTGACCATCACTCCCAAGTACCAACTACCATCATTTACTAACTCGGATTCAATGTGTTTGATCGCCCAAATCAGATAATGCATTTACTTGCATCCATTCAATGCGTTTTGATCGCTCAAATGTGTACACCGCTCAACGTACACTATTGAAATGTGTAAACATTGCTCAAATTACTTCGCATTTAGTGTTATACACAAAATTGCAAATGTACCGGGCGCTTCTCTATGCATTTAATGTCATGCACAACACCAGGAAACCAGAAATGCCACAAAACCAGGAAATATACAAAGAAAATTGCAATCACAAATGTCGCTTAATATTGCAAGAAACGAATGTCAATATTATGGCAAAATTCCAATACAAATGCTTAATATTCCAACAATAGAATGTCACTACGTGGCAAAATTGCGAGCCACGAAATTTCTTCAAAATTGATAAAGCCTAAGTGCATATTTGTTTGACAAATGTACATCATCTACCATAATTGTTTCACAAAAACAACATTAAAATCGTTAATACCGCCGCATAACATTCGATACCAAAGACATAAAATCTGCAGTCACAGCTTCCATTTCATTTCTGGTACCGATGAACTCGTTTGACTTAAAGAGTTCAACTCGGCAGCCTTTTGGCCCTTGTTCTCATTCTCTTTTGTCCACTCATTTGTTGAAGACCTTGTTGTGTCATAGCTGGACTATTTTCCATTTTAGTCCTCCCGGTCTTGGTTTGTGTTGTCCAAGACTACCAAAGTGACTACCGCCGAATTCATAGGCATGGTTGGAGTCCGATTTGCCATTCAGTCGCATTAACAAAATAGATATCCATTAGGCTAAATAGATCTCCATTAGGCTAGATTGTTTACGTAAATGGTTAATGAGGTTGCAAACTTACATTGACAATTTTGAAACCACTTTGGGTCTGAAGTACTCCCATTCCCACAACTCTTGGCCTCTTAAAAGGTGCCCCTCTTCCAGTAACTGATGCACTTGCATCAGAAGCCTAAGTCACATTTAAGGTGTCAAACACTTAGAATTGTAAAATTGATTAAGTGGTAATTTAACAAGCTAAGTAATACCGTGATGTAGATGATCGTCCGTACCCCTTCCGTATTGAAATCAGCAGTACCATGGCCTAATTTATATTTAAGTAGTTAGAGTCAATGTAAGACCGTAATATTTAATCAAGTAGTAAATAACAAGGAGAGTTTTTACCTCGTTTGGTAGAACCTCTGGTCTTCCCCTTCCTCTACTTGGTCGGGAATTACTTGGTACCGTAGAAGAACCAACACTTGACCTTGTTGAACTAGTACTTGTCCCTCTCCCCTTGCCTTTCCTCCGCTCTCATGCGGATTGTGGATTCATAGGACAACCCTTCTTATTGTGACCCTTTGCATGGCACAAGCCGCAGTCATCTCAACACCTCTTTTTGACATGACGCTTCCCCGTCTTGTTTTCTCGTCTCGCTCCTTTCTTCTACACTTCCTGGTCTACCTCGGCTTTTTTAATCTCGGGTGGGAGGACAGAGGATTGGTTGTCTTTGGCCACATTGCCATATTAGTAACAGTGAATGAATGAGTTGTATGTTTTGAGGTAAGTGTCCTTAGTGTACCAATGTGCAACATAGTCAATAGGTTCCAATTTTTTCGAAATGAAGTGCGCCTATGGCATGACAATAGGGAATACCTTTCAAAGATCCAAGATCTACAAGTGCAAGTATATGTGCGTTCGTATTTACTATGAATTTATTACCCCACTGTCCTTGACCTCAAAGCCATATTCACCATTCCATTCAAGAGTACACTTCATTGACTTTGATGTGTTCTCTTGCAATACCTTCAAAGCCATTTGGCCGATGTTTGTTATCCAAGTCTCGTAAAACTCTCTTAGTTGTCCTACCCTTCTCATCATTTTGACTCTAATTTCCTCAAGCATTGTGATAATGGTCTTGTGCCTTGGCCCCAAAATCCAGAATTGAAACTCTCAGCCATGTTGTTGTCAACACTGTCACAACAACTGAGGTATTTAAAGTAGACCTTGGACCACCTATCTATGTTGTAATACAACAAATCTCCATTTATTCCATCACCTAACTTCTCCATATGATCCAAATTTTTTTGCAACTCCCGCTCATATGTGGACTTAGCACATCTCCGAAAGCGCTTTCTAATCTCTATGCCTTTCCATTTTTTGGAAAAATTGGCAAGCACATGTCTTGTACACATTCTTTGTTCCGCATTTGGCAACAGATCCTTAATGGCTATATCCAGACCCTACAATAACATGTAAAAAAATATTGGTGACAAGAGAGAAAGCAAAGATAAGTTAAAGAGAATGAAAAAAATTCGTAAATCAATAACCAAGAATACATTACCTTTTGCATATCCGAAAGAGTTGTCAAATCACTTCCCATCTCCAAGCTCAAGATCATGCCTTAGAATGTTGACAAACCATCTCCAAGTAAAAGTATTCTCAACTTCAACAACTCGCCAAGCCAGCTGGTAGCATCCGGTTGTTCCCATCCTTACAAACAAACACACAAGCAATTGCCCTTTACTAACACCTTTTAAAAAACACCCATTCAACCCAATTGCTCTCCTACAACAAATTTCGAATGCCTTCTTCATGGCATCAAAACATATATAAAAGGACTAAAACCTTTTGATTCCACCTTCAAAAGTTTCTTCACTCACCTTAACCACACACGTGCTACCCGGATTAGTCCTTAAAAGCTCATCCCTATAATCCAAAATTCTTTTGAACTCGCTACATTGTCACCCATGATTTGTTGCAAAACAATGCTTCGGCTTTCCACACAATCCTACCAATATACACCTCCAATTCCTTTCTTACCAAATTTTCAAGCTCAAAAATTCTAATGCCAGGTTCAGAAATAATTCTATCCTTGTACCTTTCTGAAATATAAAAAGAATTTACCAATTTGTTCTTTGTTGTGCCATTGCACTTGTGAACAGGATTATAATTCTTCAAAACAAAATCATTTGTTCTAGAATCGTAACTGGCAAACAATAACCATGGACAAAAGAGTTAGTGCACTTTACCCTCACCCTAGTGGTTCATTGACATATTTATCCAACTCTACATGTTCTTGAACCGCATACCTAGTAAGTGCTTTCCTAAACCGCTTAGCACTTTCAAATGCAAGACCTTCCCAAACTATTTCTTTACACTCAAGATAAAAAATAACCCTATTTCTAATTCTTTTTTGGTCTCCTTGACTTTTTTGTAGGCTTTTCAACCACACCTTCGTCATCGCCTTCATCATCGCCTCTATTTCAAAGCTAACTGTGTTCATCCGAGTCATAAAATGGCTCATCCCCACCCAATTTTCCTTCAAAAGTACTCTTACTCCTAGATAAATATTCATCATGTCCCATATCTACACCCTTTGGCCCTAAATCTATCCCTTCAGATCTCTTAGCCTTATCTTTCTTCTTTTTTGATTTTAGAGCCACCCTATCTTTCCTTAGATTCCTATCCTCCTCATGAACATCACTATCAAATTCTTCTTCTTCACCTTCCTCTACCACTACATTGTCGACTCCTCGCATTCACTCTCACTTTCTAAGTCGAATCATCATCATCATCACCGGAAGTAGTAGCAAACAAGTGTGTTCTGAAGGCCCCAAGGGTTCATCAAGACCAAAGCAGCCTCTTCAAACCCTAAGCCTTCACTACCCCCAAATGTTTGACTACCCTCACCTGCCCCTACCTTTTCATTTATATCTTCACATGTGGGGTTATCAAAAGCGAGAAAGATTCCCCACCCACGGGGGTAATAGGTGGAAGAAAGTGGGGACCACAATAGGTTCCTCAACAAGATGAGTCGAAAAAATTACAACAATATCTCCGTTTTTTAATTGAGGTGCAATACCAATAATGTCCCTATCACTTTTAACTTCTACTACAAATCGACATTTAGGTGGTCTAATATATACACAACAAGATGAAACATTATAACCGATTTCTTTAACATAGTAAACAAGCTCAAAATAAGAGAATTTATCAAGATCAACATCAAAATAATCTGTCACACTACCTCCAACATACTTAATACGAGGGTTTTTTTCTAAATTACCTCCGTGGTTAAACCTCAGAGTCACAAACACATCGTCCATTTTCTTCACAAAACCTAAAATTGAAAACAAATGAAAAATTACAAGATTCAGTTATCATTTACACCAAAAAAAAAAAAAAAAAAAAAAAAAGAAAACGAAGTTAAAGATAAATTTTTTGCAAAGTAAAATCGAAATCTAGAAACCCTAACGAGAACAACAAGAATCTTGTACCTTTGTGGCTAACTAATCTTCAATATCACTCAGAAACGACAAGATTTACGTATATTTTCGGATTTTAACTTTGCAATGATCGGTTTGTGGAGGTTTGGTTGTGTAGTGGAATGGGGAAAAGTGTCGATTGGAACCGTGGTTGGGTGTTTTGTTTGGGATGGGTCGATTTAATGGGGGTGGGTCGGGTTAATTGGGGTTGGGTCGGGTTTTATGTGGGAACGGTAAAAATAAGTTGGGGAATTAATAAATGACGTGGACCAATTAGCTCGCGCGTGTCTAACACTACCTGTACCCTCAACTCGGTCCGGGGCCACTGTAGGGGAAGATAATTAAATCGTAAGTTGTTAAGGGGGGTAAATAAATAGAAGTTAAGTTTAGTTTCCAAACTGAGTTTTCATGCCAAGTTCAGGGGTTAAATGATGTCTTTTCTCATAAATATACTATCATCTTACAGATCTTTTAATATTTGATATAAATAGTTGGTAAACATGGTTGGTGAATATATCTACCAACTTATGGATATTTTTTACAAAATATAAATTTATGGGTCAAGTTTTATATTTAAAAAATTTGAAATCATGGTTTGGAATCCCAAATCATGCCTTTTTGGATGATTTGGGATTTGAAATCATATATGAAGTTGAAGTTAAAATTTTGTGCAAATTACATAAACAAACACTGATTTAAAATCATGTCCAAAAGCCTACTTAAAAATTAGGCGGGGTGGTCAGTGTTTGAGCCGGCAATCAAAGTTTAGCCACTATTTCAAATGTAATTAGAAAGTGGCCATTTTTTAATGCAAAAATAACCCCGGCAAAAACACGAAAACCCCCAGCACTGTTTCGAAACTCTGACAAATAATGCTGGAATTCGAAAAGTTCATGGAATTTGAAACTCTAGGAACGATTCCTGGGATTTGAACATATAAATGTTCAAACTGATGTCATGGCACAAACTGATGTCATGGCTTCCTTTGCTATGTCGAGCAAGCAACGGTCTCCAGTCTTGAGTATTGGCGAAAGCGCTGAGCTTGAAAGAGTACTACAGCAGATGATATAGACATTAGAACAAGAAGAGGAGCAAGAAAAGGTGTTGTCCTTTTAGCTTCACCATTTCACCTATTGCCCTTCTTCTGACTGGCCCAACCTCCACGATTGCTACACTCGCTGGTGCACAGCTTCTCGTAAGCTCTTGCTTCACTGAATTTTCTGCGAAATACCTTTGGTTAGATCGATTCTAGATACTTGGAGACCCATATTTCTGGCAAGGAATGGGTCTCTAATGGGTATGTGGAGGAAAAGATTTTATCGCTGTGTTAATTCCTCTATCTGGTCCATCGGTTTCCGGGATGTAGGAATTGCTCTTAGGAGGAAACTGTCCTTGAAGGTCCAAATGAAAATGTCTCTCAGTTAGTTATGTCTTGTAATTATTCTTCCTCTTGTACAATTTATAAGTCGAAAGCACTCTTAAGTTGCATATGCACGTTTGATAGTGTTTATAAAGTTGCATATGAACGTTTGATAGTGTTTATACTTACAGCAAATGAGCAGACTAGTTTTCTTGAACTAGTTTTGCTCTAGTCATGTCCGCTATCAGGGTAAGTGTTGGATAATTGAATAGAAATGAAGTCTCTAGTTCGGTTCATTTATCATTTATCTAAGTATGAAGTTCCCTTTCAATTTTAACTTGTTATACAGAAACGAGACATGTATCCTCATCATTTATCGCTTTTATGTACCGTTAACACCAATAAAATCAGGCATTATTTGATATCAAAAAAGAAAAGTCAGGCATTGTGTGATTTAATAGGATTAGTGCTGCAATATCTTCTATAGGAGTTATGACAGATAATATGGTTGTATAATCAATGGACAAGGAAGAAAAACATTCATTTCTGGTTTATCTATCAGTTTCAAGTGTGAAGTGCCCTGCAAATTTATCTGATTATACAGAGCAAGACATATATCTTCACCATCTATCTCTTCAAATACATCGTCAACAATAAAATAGGATTCTGTGTTCCAAAAAAAAACCACGCTGCACATCTTCTATAGGAGCTTTTGACAGAATCTTGTGATATGGTTTGCATCGATATACATGGAAGAAGATAGATTCATGACATAAAGGACATGATAACATGTAGTTGTAGACGAGCTGTTCTGAGCAAATTTCCATCTGGAAGTTTATTCACTGTTATTGATAAAGTTTACATAACTAACATACACGATCAAGATTCACACCAGAACAATACTATATGAGTGAATCTACACTTCTACATGGTAAAAGGAACTGTTGAAATCTATTACAACAAGATAAAAGTGTTGAGATTTATTAGTACAACAAGATTATGCCAGGGAAGTTGTACTCAGGCTGGAGTTGGATACTTTAAGTTCCTATATAGCCACCATCTTTGAGTGAATATCAAACTGCTCAGACGAGGATAGTTGAGGCTCCTGGGAAAGACCAATAAAGTGCATTAGACAAGAACAACGATGATGCGATTTTGCACTAATTTTTTTTGACAATCTCAAAGAAGCATACCTGAGTTTCATTTGCACCATTGAGGCCCATTCCTTTCTGTGCTTCATGAATCTTATAGTGCATACTCATGAGTAAGCGTCCATAAGTCAATTTAGGCTCTTGCTCCAAAGTTTGGATGAAACTATAAGTCAGGGCACCCGTTGCAACACCTGTGAAAGCCTGCATAAATTCAAGGTGCGACATTTTGATGATTGAAGGTGTTAAAAGTGAACATATATATAATATTTTAAAATCCACGTGGCTCAGTACATAACAGAACACAATAGAAGAACAAGACCCATACAGGCAATATGAACCAATTATGATTACAGCTTAGTCGTGTTAGTACACTTCCATCGATTTGGTGTTTGTCATGAGTCTTTTTAATTTGTTTAGAGATTTTAAAGTCAGTATAGGAATAAGCATTTACAAATACTAACTGTTGTATCTCCAGAATTTTGATGGTCGTCACAGGCACTGATAGAGATTGCTGTTCCCCCTCTTGTACCTCTGTTGTAGTTGATCCGATGGTCTTCCCACATAAAGTTTCCTGCCCTGCTTGAAAACAGTTTGCCATACCACTTTTACTATAATTTGATATGAAGTTTCATTGCTTGATCAATAACCAAAAGGATTAGTTCATCAATAACCTGTTTATTCTGCACATAAAGGGCAAATCTAGGAAAGTCCCACTGAAGCATGTATCAATTATGCCATGAAGTGTGGCTCCACGCGGTAAAGGCCTAACAATAGTACTATTGATCTCATCATCTAGTATCCTTCCTTCTGTTTCATAATCAACAGGGCATAGTGATTCGTCATGCCCATCAATCTCATCCCCATCAAAGTCCCGTATTCGTGAGCCATGGCCAGAATAGTGGAACACTAGTGAATCTCCTGGCTGACAACCATGAACAAGCCAACGTAGGGCTGATCTGATATTGGCCTTGGTTGGATACTTGTATGGATCTTTCTCATCCTCTGCAAATTTTATGTATTACATGTTAGACTAAGGCTATTAAATGGTTTTGTGTAGGGATATGCAAAATCCTTAAAATACAAGACTAGAGGAATACTAAAATTAACATTTATTTTCTAGTGCTGAATCGTAGGTGATCAATCACACATACCTGTAAGGACAATCACTGATGCATTTGGGAATCCCAACTTCTCGACCAGAAAATATCTCATGCATAAAACGTCATTAATGCTTCCCTTCAGACTCTTGGGATGCCCACGGTAATTAATTCCGCACAGAACTGCTCGTTTTCGTCCATGTACTGATGGAGGTCGCATATTATTAATCTGCGGTGACATGTTGAATTGTTGAGGCTGAGAATTATAAGCATTTGGACTCATCCTTCCTGGCCTTGTAGGAAAAGCTGGAAATCCTTGGCTCATATTGTTATTGCCAGTGGGGAAATTAGCAAAGCCATTGTTTCTTGCAGGTTGGAGTTGTGTAACAGATTGGCACCTTGGACAGCTAATTGTTTGTGCTCCAAAGGGAGCTGCCATCTTCATGCCGCACCACTGGCATTTGCATCTCCTGCTGTCCATTATCTCTAGGGTGATCAAAGTGGAGTCCCTCTTGTTTTGATTACTTGAGATGATCAATCAAGATACATATGGGAGGCATATATATATGGCACAGGTGGATGCATGATTTAAATTTCATGGGTGCAAATTCGAAATTCTACCACAACTTTTTTATTTAATTATTTAGCGAATCTTTTAACTCATATACAAATTTGCAAGATTTGAGGTAAAAATACTGGGTCCGGGTGAACCCCTACCTTGCCTGTTTTATATTAAGGGCATTAATGATTTTAGTGCAATAAACTAAAAGTTAGATGAACATGGTTAAATTAACCCCATATTAATATCTATCAAAGTGGGCAATTAAGCACTTTCAAGAGATTCAATACATGTATCTAGCTTAGTTTATCTCCTTGTGCTTTGTGTGTCAAATTAGCAAAAAGCTTTATTCTCTTTCTGTTGTGGTGATGGAGAAAAAAGAATAGATCTATTTGCGCCTTTCGGCAAGATAGATTCATCTTTGTATTTTCTAAAGGTATGATCTTTTTTCATGATTGGGTATTGTATTCTCTCAGAACCTTGAGAATTTCTTTAACTTTCCAGTGTACTTTATCCCTCTGAGTGCATTGTGTGGGGCATACTCCTCAAATGGGTTACTTATATCATTCATTGAATTTTGGAAAGAAATGAGTTGGGTTTTGATGAGAGTATCATAACGGAAAGTTGTTCAACTGTTTGAGAAGATAAATGCCAATTTTTTGTGGGAATGGGCATATTTCACTGCTAATGTAGTCAAAGAATCATATTAGTGTTTCGTGAAGAATTAATATTTTCGAGAATCCAAATTTTGCTAGACAATTTATATATAACACGTTGCCTTAGGAATTGTTAAATTAAGAAAAAATAATCTTTTTATAATTATGTTGTTTCGTCTTTGATTGTAGAAAACTAATATCAGGAGCAACTGTTAGAGTTTGCCTGAATTTCCTACTTTATTTGAATTTTACCAGAATTGTGTTTTACTTCAAAAAGATTTTCTTGATAGAAAAGGTTTTCTTTGTACAAAAGGATTCTGCCATATCTAACCTTTTCTTGTAGGAGAAGTTTTGAACTTCTATAAATAGGAGATCCTTTCTTCTCATAAACAACACAATAGCATCCACAATGTAGTCATTTAAAGAGTTTTGTTTAGGGGAGATTTTTCTCTCAAATAGTTTTTTATGCTTTTAGATTAGTTTTCAAATGTAGATCAATTGATCAAACCTTGTTAGAATATTATGCGGTTTTAGTATGTTTTTCTTTGTTATCTGATTTATCGTGGTTCAATGTTCGCAATTGATAGCTTCCGCATGACGCCCTGTTATTTTGATCCCAACAGCAACTAGGAAAATGAATATGTGATATCCATCTTATTCCATAATGCGATAAAGCGAAAATAGATCTCTTGGGCTTTTATAATTTGAATAGAAGAAAATATCTTTTTCAAAGAAGATCTCTTGTAAAGTGGTCACAAAACTAAAATGAGTTTGTAAAGGACTAAAAGTCCATTTCTCCCAAAATTGTCCTGATCTCCAAATCCAGTAAGCAGAAGTAGATCCAAGATTTAAGCGTTCAACCTTTAAAGTATTTAGTATTAAATCAGTTGTATTTTAAAGTTATATGTTCATATCTACTGTCGCACCTAAGATCCAAAGGAATCGCTTGAGAACTAACTGGATACTTGAAGTCAGTTTGTGTGCACATAGCCTTATCTTTTCTTTGCAATTTTCGTGGATGTTTACATATAAATTTATGCTCTACGTCAAAACTACAATGTTTAGATGAATCCGGAACCAGTACCCTGCATGAGTCTCCGCCTGTAATTCGATAGATCTTTTTGCCATGTTTGCTCCGGCTTCTTAATTTTGGCATTTTACGAGGGAATTAGCTTGGATCGATTAAACTTAAAACTGCACTTTATCAACTTTTGAAAGTGCCTTATTGGCCTGCATTAAGATTAATATCTATGGAATAATGAAGCAGAAGAAATTGAGGAGCTCGTAGAGGGAAGAATTAAAGAACATATTTTTGACTTCGTAGTTGCATGAGCTGGTGAATTGAGCTATTCCACATAGGTTCCTTGATTGATCAATCATGTAACTTTGAGCTTTCAGCTTAGGTTTTCGTCTTATGAATAAGTAGAATTCGAACTAGTAAATGAGAAGTTTTTAAATATTGTCTATGTGTAGTTGATCTCCTTTACATGCTGCCAAAGTTATCCCATCTATCTGATATATATATAGGTTCGTTGAAATTTGAATTGAGTCTTAAGGGACACAAATCTGCAGTTCACTTTTAATGAATCATAGTACATTTGGACATTTTTCAAATTTGAATTAAGTCTTAAGGGACACAAATCTGCAGTTCACTTTTAATGAATCATAGTACATTTGGACATTTTTCTGAGTTTAACTAGTTTTACTTGTAGGATCTTTTCTAATTCGAACAATAATAGCACCATCCAAGATCAAAAGGTTTTCAAATTGGGCGAGACTCGTCTGCAAGAGGAAAACCAATTCATAAAAGAGAAAATAGTATCCTCATTTATAAGGAGAAGACATAAAGAATAACGACGGACAGAGTGCCAGAAGGCTCTCGGGGAAGAGGCAAATATAGACAGTCTTACCTCTTTACTGGAGAAGCTGATTCAAAAATTCAAAATGAATTCTAATACCTATGGTACATAGATGCTTTTGCTTCCCTTATCATTTATCTTATAACTTATTCTCATTTATTTAAGAAATCAGCTTTCTGTTAAAAGCTTGCTTGAGATATCTCTTGAAAAGGCTACCAAATTTTGGTGTGCTTACTGCCAATTAGGAGTAACATACGAGTCATTTGCATATATGACAGTTATCATATATCTTAGTGGTACCAACTGAAATGGAAGAACTGTATTTTAACTCCTAACTAGGATGCTAGAATTTGCTTTTAATGTTCTTTTCTTTATTATTCTCCTCCAACTTTAGCTTAGATGATAGTTTCTTCCTTGACATCATACTTAATTAAGTTGCCTCAATTGAAAAATGCAGAAATAAAAAGTTCAGAAGTATTTTTCGATCATAAAAGCTCTGTTTGAATTTGAACTGCGCGTTAACTGCAGTATTACTGGAAAGATACATCAGTCCTATTTTAGAAAAAAAAAAAAAGATTTTCCATCACCAAAGATGTGGTGCAGCGGATGGGGCTGCTCCTCCCTTAACCAGAGGTCTCGGGTTCAAGACCTGGGTATGGAAAATTCTTGGTTGGGAGCGCTCCCCCCCCCCCCCCCGCCCGAATGTGGTCCTACGCAGCGCGAATCGGGATATAGTCTGGCTCCAATGCGGGTACCGGACACCGGTAGGAAACCAAAAAAAAAAAAAAAGATTTCCGTTACATATACTGACAGTCTAACAGGCATAAGCAAAGAGGAGTTCTTCTGTATGCTTATATATACAAAAAATCTTATGATAAAAATTAGTGAAGACCCTGCTATGGACTTGGAAAGGACACCATCAGAACAGAGTTCTTTATTTGAAAACTATCAATTATTAACTCAGAGACACAGATACATATTATAGAGTCAGAATCAGCACAGAAAATGCAAAAGAGAGAATTTTGATGCAAATCTTTGGATTGCCTTACCGAAAAAAGATAAAGAGTAAAAAAATGGAAGCAATATAAAAGACAAATATGAAACAAGCAGCACCCTCCTTTTATGATGGAACTGGAAACATCTAGGTTCAAATTCATCTTTCTGCTGTAGACTTAGAGCTTGAACTTTGTGTTAGTGTCAAATTTTTCAGAAGATGATAATACCGGTTCCTGCACAAGTTTAAATGTGATAATACAGTATCAGATCAGAAAAATAGATAAGCAAAATTTTCTGTAAACTTTACAAATAATTAATGCTTATTGATGAGAATTACAGTACTTTTAAATCTTTGACGCATATGCAAGTACTAAACTGCCGCTGAAAAACGTTCTGGATTAACGCTCACAGGTTATAACAAAAGTTTTTCCATTTTTTTTTTACATTTGCCTGAAATTGAAATTTATGGTTGCGTATCTTCCTAGAAAGTTCAAGTTGAGAAAAAGTGCAGAACTACTCTCTGTTTTACATACTGAAAATGTAATTGCTTTGAAGTATCAAGTCACTTAAAAGATGATAAAAGGTAACTATTCATAATAAGTGGAATTAGTAACCTGGAAAATAAGGTGACTAACCTTCTCAAGTAGGTTAAATTGCACTGATTGTGTAAAATTCATTTTAATTGTCATATAAGTTACTAGGCCCTTAGAACTATAGCATTAATTGATGCAGGATAATTTCGAGAATGAATATTTCAGGCAGGGAGATGAGTTACCTGGTCTATCTTGCGTTGGAATACCTTCAGCAGTGGACATCTAGCTTTGTCAACCTTTTCGATTTCGTTGTGCATATAATCAAGTAATTCTTGGTATGTTATATTTGCGTTTTCCTTGAGAGCTTTTATAAATGTGTAAGTCATAGCGCCCATCATCGTTTTTTCTGGAGAGAAAGCCTGCATAATATTCATATTATGGTACTTGGCGATAGGGTACGTAAATCAATCATATGAAGAACCGATCAAAGGGATAGAAACAAATATTACAGAGGTATCTGCAGCTAGTTGATTATCCCTGCAAGCACTGAAACCGATGGCCCTTCCACCACTCGTACCCTTATTAGTTCTGGATGGGGGTCTGTTATCATCCCACCTTTTCCTGTTAAAATCCAGATAACTGACATAAGCGGTGTGATCGAAAATGCTACTGATATCAGGATTCTGCTGCAATATTATTAAAGCTTGTTCCTGATGGAAAATGTTTACAGTTTCTCTCATTTGTAGGGTTAACTAGTAGAAGATTATAGTTTAAGCTCATCTGAAGAGAAAAGTAAAATGCATAACAAATCATAATAAAAAAATGAGTAAATATATGATCCTGTCATTTTTCCAGGTGATAAAACTGTCAGGATTAGATTTTTCTCAATAAATAGTTGGGACAATTAGTTCGTGTGGACATTATAACATGTTAAATAAGGAGAACTAGTTACTTCAAAAAATAAAGTAGGTAACCTGCTATAACATGTTAAATTATACCGTAGTGTCTTAACATTGTTAGTGTAAATAGGTTAAATCCTATGTATATGAAGAATCCAAGTTTGTAGAAACATATGAAACAACTTTTAGAAACTAAAAAGAACTTTGGGATGGTAAGAACATACTCTCTGTTGTATACCCAAGGTAAATCGAGAATAGTTCCACTATGACAAGAGTCGATGATAGCATGAAGTGTAACACCTGGAGTTAGTGGTTTAACAAGAATATCATTGATGGCATTATCAAGGATCATGCCTTTAGTCCTAAAGTCGAGAGGACAGATCGTTTCATCAAAACCATCTAGCTCATCTTCAATAAAATCAGGTTGTCGTAAGCCGTGTCCTGAGAAGTAGAACACCAACGAGTCACCCGATTTAAGGTCTGTCATTAGCCACTTGAAAGCCTCTAGGATGTTTCTCCTAGTTGGAGGTTTATATGCTGCTTCTTCTGCAAGTTGTTTCCATTCAAAAGTAAGGTATGAAAATATTTCTTATTAATCATCATACTGGGAGGTAGATTCAGGATTTAAATTTGATATTTTAGGTTCTTATTCCTAAACCCATTACACTTCCAGGATCTAGGATTATGGATTCAGAATTTTGTATTTGTTGAAAATTTAGTGCTTTCTACGTATATAATTTCATAAAATATTAAATACAGAACTTATAAGTTCAAGTGCAATTTGTTCAGTGTTAAGAACCTTAAAAACTGAACCACAAATAAATCATGAATCTGCTTCTGATCATACTAGCAATAGAGAAACGGGAATACCTGCTAGAATGAGAATGGATTCCTCTGAAAAGCTAAATTTTTGAACCAGCAAGTTCCTCATGCTGTTTACATCATGCAGAGTTCCTCTAAGCCTGAATTTCTCCTTCTTGTAAGACACCCCACAAAGAAGTGCACGCTTCCCACTTGGTGGTGGCTTTGTGAAAATAAGAGACAAACGTGGACTAGTACTTGGAGAACGCGATAGACTGTTCGTTCTCGAACTGTTTCTCCTAATTTTATCTCTGAATCTTCTCATTTTAGAACTGAATCTACCATGTTCTTGGACTGGCAGTGAACTGTCACTATTGCCTAGAGGAATCAGATTGCCACAATGGCAACGAAATAGTTTACTTTGTGCTGGCAGTGGCAGTTGCTGTTGACATTTTTGACATGTCATAGACATTATTTGTAAGTTATAAACTAGCTTTGCTCAGTAAGTAAAGTCAGCAGAGCATAAGTAAGCACTAGGCCAAGTCACTTCACTAGTTGCACAAGTTAGTGAAAGAATGTGGATTGATCAATGTTACTCTATTTAATTAATAAGTAAAAGCAGGAAGATATTCATAAACTTTTTATCAAAATGTGAACATGAGCTGTCCACTTCTCCAAAAGCAAGCCATTTCTAATTGTTTTTTGGTTGATTCTCAATTAAGCTTGTCCCTGCACTTCTACATCGTTGAAATTCTTGTGAACTAGAAAGAAGATGCTGCTACAGAAGCCGGGGATGGAACTGGCTTTGCCTTTCCCATCTCTTTTTGGAAAGTGTAGATTCCTATATTTAGTGTCTCAGTGGTGGAGCCAGAAATTTATATAAGAGGACTCAAAAATATAGTAGGACTTGAGATTTGAACTTGTGACCTTAAGCAACTTCTGAAGCCATGTATGCTACATTAGAATTTTTCCTTATGTCAAGGGGATTCAACAACTTATGTATATACATTAAATTTTGTTTGATCCTATTTACATTGAACCCCCTTCCCTCCACCTAATTCCGCCACTAATTCCGCCACTGAGTGGCTGAGCACAATAGCATATTCAGAACCTTGCCTTGATCACTGAACCGAAAATACAAGGTAATCTCTAGGACTTCATCTTTCGTCTAGACCGATCAATTCATTGGAACGAAGTATGAAGGAATTGATTGAAGTTTGACATGAAGTTATGCTCTAGATAGTACAACTAGTTGTCCTCAGATTGGACGTCTACCTAGCTCACATGTTCCGTACTCCGAAAAGGTCGGAATAAGTTCCGTTGTATATTTGCTCCCGATAAAAAGAAAAAAAAAAAAAAAGATACTGTACTTTATTCCATTTACATGTATAGATGAATACTCGAAGGACTATTTAGGAGTTAACGTGTAAAATGAAGGATAGAACAAATGGTCGACAAAGCGACTTTATTCTTGCTTATATCTAAAGCAAAATATAATGCATTCCCCAGAAAGTCCCTGCTCTTTACGATCATCAAGATTCTGATATGATGAGTGAGATTAATTTGTCAAATGCAAGTGTGAGGGTGAAAAAGGGATTTTATATTTGAACGACCAGCAAGTACAGTAGGCACTAATACTATTCATCAAGAACAAAACATTTAGTTTTGAAAACAATTCTTTCTGTTCTTCAAAACAACCAAGTCTAACTGTTTGTTTTAAGAAAATAAAGATAGTTATACGCTAAAATTTTGTAGTGAAGTATATCTAACACCACCCTGAAGTATACGTGGCATAAGTATTCTCACTTATCCAGAGGCGACAACATCAACAAGAATCACTATTTGTTTAGCACAACAAGGTCCAATTAACAAGAACCATATCTCTCACAGCAAATCTAAAAAGAATCTCCCTAAATTAGTTTAAAACATTCACAATTAAAAAGCAAGATGCTTTTGTTCTTCTGTCCAAAAGGAAGACGAATAGAAGTCCAGAATTAATCTCATGAGAAAAAGAAAAGGATCTTTCCGCAGCCAATTTCATATTCTAATGTTCCTTTACATTATAAATGAAGGATAATGAACAAGATGCTCATCTTCACAAGTGGACTGAAATACTCGTGTCCCTTTTACTAGTTCTGATCATCTGGAAAGACTTTCTATGGTTGACTCCACTGCGTATAACTGTTCTCAAATCTAGTCTAGTAAGAGCCTGTTTCTCAAATCAAATTGGAATTGGTGTAATTACTACCCTAGTAATTATACAGTACTGTAATTATAACTACCTGTTTGTTTATCATAATATAATTACAACAGAATTACAAGCATCGTTTGGCCGTACGTTCGTAATTACACGCTTAGTTTAATTTAAAACTAAAATTTAATTATAAAAAATTTAAAATTAATATTTAAAAAATATGTGCCTTTATAAATGATATTAAATTAGTTATTTAATAATACATTATTTTTTGAAAATATGTTAATGAATAATCATATATTTGTAACTAATATTGTAAAAAATAATTGATATATAATTTGAAATTAATAATATTTTAATTTTAATTGATTATAAAAATTAAAAGCATACTTTTTTGTGAGAACAACATGAGATTGGAGGTTTGACAAAAAAAGAATATTTATAAATGTAATGTCATAACACTATTCAAATGTTTGACAATAATTCTATCAACTGTAAGCCGAAAAATAAACAAATACGCAACGCGAAATAACAAATTAATACGTACTAAAGAAATATTTTTAAAATCGAAAATACAACCTAAATTCAAAATCCGAAAGAATATTTTTAACATACTACTCTTATGTCAAATTCTAACGTTACATAAGAGCTTTCAACGTAACATAAGTAAATACTCCTATAATTCAAAGTAAAGGGAAAATATAAGTCAATAACCTCATTCACAACGAAATTCTACTTTAATAATGTCACTTTTTATATATCAAGTTTGCTAATGACTCATTCTTTCTAATATTAAGAGATGTAGTTTCAAAAAATTAGAATATTAACACGGTTATGCTAAATGAATAAAATTAAAAATTAAAAAAAAAATACGAGCAATTACATGGAACCACAAGAAGAAAGGTTAGAATGAAGAAAGGAAATGAAATATAAATTCTATAAAAGAAAAATATATTTTAAAAAATACAAATGATTAAAAAGTAAAAATAAAAAGAAATTAAATAATAGAAATAAAAAAATAAATTAGAAAAGAAAATAAATTAAAATTAAAAAAATAAATTTAAAAAGAAAACAAATTAAAATAAAATTAAAAAGAAATCAACTAAAAAGTAACCCTGTAATTACAAAGTGTAATTGCACCCAATTCGCCCCCCCGAATTGGAGAGTGTAATTACACCCAATTCCCACCTAAACGTGTAATTACCTTGTCAAACAAATGCGCAGCCAAATCGCGTAATTACACCCAATTCCAATTACCTGGGTGGCTTTCCAAACAGGCCCTAAATGAAAAGCACAGAATTTAAGCCATCAGCCGTGGATAACACAAAATAAAAGCTACGGTACATTAAAAAAACGGCATTGACTCTCATTACTAGACTCTAGGGGTGTTCACGTTTTGGTTAAAAACTGATTTAAACCGAACCAGGTTGATTAAATAAGCCGATATTTACTTGGGTTGGGTTTAGTTTGGTTTTTAATTTTTAAAAACCCATAATATTTGGTTTGGTTTTGATTTTACTAAAAGCAAACCAAAGAAAATACCAAACTGAACCAACAAATTTTATACATAATTTTTATAATAATATATATATGATATATTAATTTTTATAAATACTTTTAAATAATTTATATACTTTTTAAGCAAAATTTTATTTATCTCTAATAGGCTAATGAACTTTATACCTTAAGCCCATTTTTAAAAAAGAACCATGAATTCAAACTCATTTATTCAAAGAAACAACGATGATATTTACCTAAATTTATTTTCTATATTTCTTATAAAATTTATTCACTTAATTAAAATCATAAACGCTAAAACATTTTCTCCATAATGCAAGTAAATTGTAGCTATCACAATAAAAGGGTAATAACGAATTATAAGTTGGAAAAAGATAGAAAATTCTCTCCTAATTGTAGGAAAAAAGCATGAAAGAGAGAAATACCCTTAGTTTTCTTAAAAAAATCGGAAAAACCAACCCAAATCGAACCAAATGTATTATATTTGGTTTGTTTTTAATAATTTTAAAAACCAACTAGATTGGTTTGGTTTTGGTTTTAGCCCAAAATCGACCCATGAACACCCCTAGTCTAGACGTGTCAAAACGTGTTTGCTCAAATTTCACCTAACCTTAAACCCTAAAGGCTAAAGAATTAAACTAGGACGGGTGGCCCTTTTTATTGAAGCGGTCTCAAAATGGCAGAAATTTCAACCAAGCTCCCCAAGGTGCTACGGACTAAGACGAGCCAGCCCTTTTTTTTTCCTTCCAAAATAGCATATTCTAAGTGATTTTTGGTATAATTTGAACATGAAACTTTTTGCAATCTGAAATAAAATCTTCTACCACCCATTCTTGCATGAACTCATATTACAGAAACACAATAAGTTCAAGAGAACAAATCTAAATTACTATTTTTGTTCACTAATTCAAGTCACGTCCAAAAGAAATTAATCATAACATAATTTCTAAGACTAAAAAGTATAACTCCAGTTTTTAAGTAGTAATAAATAAATTCATTCTTTTTTTTTTTTTCATTACTTTTTATCTTTTCATTTAATTTACATATGTTTTCTTAAATATAATTGATTTATTATTCTTTTCTGGCATTAAGGGCTGGCCTCATCCCAAGTTCCCAACCCTTGAGGTTGGGGGGCAAGAAAGGCTGGGCTATTGAGACTCACTTCTAAATGGGCCAAAAAAATCTTAGCCCAACCCTACTTAAATAAAGGGCTTGGTCGGGCTGGTTTGGTATAAATCCACAGTTCCCCTTGCATTGTTTCTCAAATGGACTCCTACATGACCATTGTAACTAGGGAAAATGACCTAATAATACCACTTAAAATATTATATTACAAAACATAAGGATACTTTTCCTTATTTATAAAATATAACAATTTAATTACAAATCCTACCAGATTTGGAAAAGTTAAAAGCCCACTCTAACCCTTCCCTTTTCCCAGCCGCCCACCCTTCCCTTTCTCTTTACCCAACCGCCCACCCTCTCTTCCCCTTCTCTCCATTTTACTCAACCTCTGCTTCAGATCTATTGTGTTTCGCGGTGGTTATGCAGATCTAAACAAACACTATTGAAAAGGCGCAGATCTAGAAAAATGCAAATTTCAAAAAAAAAAAATACCGAGAGAATGGAGCCATCAAATTTCATTCTTCAATACATATGGGTTTGCCATGGAACCAATTTCCACATGAAATTTCTCCAAACACTTCAAATCTTTGCCTGATATACCATCTAGAGGAACCCTATACTTCTGATTTGAGTTTTGACTTGGTGTTGGAATTTTTTAATCTCCTATTTTTTATCGATCTGGAAGGGAAAGGAGAGGGGTTGGAGTCTAGCAGAGAGAGAAGAAAGATAGGGTTAAATTGTTGACCATTTGCTCATTATTAGGTCATTTCCCCCATTTTGCAATCTAAGCAACATGATGCCTTTGCCCAGCCATAGCTTGGCATTCGCTACATACTTGCTACAGTTCAAATATCATCTCCTATTCTGGACATTATTTTGCCTCTTCCATCTTAACGTGAACATTGTGAAAATTGATAAAATAACAATCAATGAAAATTTATTTGCTAAATTAACTATATGAAAGTTGTATACAATGTTGTTATAGTACGCTTGTATGAAATTTTCAAAAACCTAACATGAATTTTTTATAATTTCTGTACAGTTATATGCATATTTCATAATGTTTCTATACAATCTTCAAATTTTGAAGTGAGATTCAAAATTGTATTAAAGTTGTATGATAATTGTATGTTGAGTTTATATGAAATTTGTTTCTTAAATTTTGTATGTTGTTGTAGTTGTATTAAATTTGTATGAAAGATATATATATTATTGTTTTAGTTGTACTAAATTTTCTAAAACCTAATATGAACTTTATACATCATGTATATACAATTATATACATATATCATACCAATTTTATAGAGTTTTTATACAAGACATTTTGACCGAAATTCTAAATCTTAAGCGAGATATACACATTTCATACCGATTTTATACAATTTTTCATACACGAAAAATGTGAGCGAAATTCTAAGCATGGCGTGACATACATAATTCATACAGTTTTCATACACAAACTTTTGAGCGAAATTTTTAAATAGCGAAATATACACATTTCATACAGTTTTCATACACAAATATTTGAGCGAATTTTCCAAGCCTTGAGTGAAAAAAATTTGTATATGTTTTGTAAGAAATCTATTGTTATATTTTGTAAACTGAAAAGTATCGTCATATTTTGTAAATATACCCTATTCATATGTATATATACGTCATTCTCCCTTGTAACTATGCCTTTCTTCAAAGGGAAAAGGACACACAGTGGCCATCAGAAATTTGTTTGGCTGGCGTTTGGGCTTAATACCCCGAGTTGGCCGTTCGGCCCAAAGTATCGCCAAACGCTAGCCTAGCAGCCCAAAAAAAAAAAAAAGGACTATTTATGGCGACTTTGGATCGAAAAGTCGCCACTAAAGATCGACGAAAAAAATTTCCCAAAACATATATAATATGTGTATAATTAGTAAGTATACGTTAATTGAGCCTTCAAGAAATATACAAAACACGTATAATATGTGTATAATTAGTAAGTATACATTAATTATACATTTATCAAAAAGAAATATTACACCAATAATATATTTTCTAATTATAGATTTATTATACATAAATTATACAACAATGATATTATTTCTATATATATACTTTAGGGATATATATTCTCTACGATAATGATACAATTTCTATACATATGATACATTTTTTCTGTGCATATATGGTAGTGATACATATTTTATACAATAGTGATATAATTTCTATACGTATGATACATTTTATATACATATACAGTAGTGGTACATGTACAATAATGATACAATTTATATACATATGCTAGAATCTATATTATATTAAAAGCATGAATTCCCTAACTTGAAAGTTAAATTACATAAATACCCTTCTTAAAAATATTTTTCCTATTAATTAAAAAAACCTAATTACCTTACTGACTAAAAAAAGAAAAGCCAACGCTTCCCAAACGAAAGTGCTCTTTCAGAAAAGTACTTCTTCAGAAAAGTTTTGTCATGCCGAATCCAAATTATTATATCTCCAACTATTCAATGAAAGCATCTTCATTTATATCACTTCACTTTTATGGTTCTTCAGTTACCGATTTTGGCTATTTCTTCTTGGATTATCAATTTGTGCTATTTTTTTGAGTGAGATTTTCCATATTCTCTTAGGAATTGGGGCATCCGAAGAGATGGGTCCATCCAGAGTCAATAGCGGTAGTAAAACTCAGGCACAAAATGAACACGTATGGAACAACTGTAAGCAACTTATAAAACTTTTTTATGATTTACATTAAGAATCAACTACGTTCATAATTATATGTTTTTAATTAACAATGCAGTGGCAAACGTTCTCTTCTCGGAGTCTCCAGGTGGCGTTGGAGTTTTTTACTCTTAACACATCATCTAATCATGTTATTGGTTACAGAGGTACATTTTCTTGGTTAATTGGTTGGAAAGGTTTCTAAAATATAAAAGCAGTGACTTGTACCATAGAATTTAATTCTGGACCACAACATGCTCACTTGCAATCTTTTGTTACGTTAGAGTCTCAATTTACAAAAGTATTGCGCCAACAATTGTATATCTGTATATATATTATACTTTATGGATTGAAACCATTCTAATTTCATTTGTTTCTTCTCTAACTAGATAATTCAAGAAGTCGTTGTATCAAGCAAATGTATATTTGGGCAAAATACCTAAAGATCCTCCTAAACTTCACGCCTTTATTTAGATATCTCTTAAACTATACTTGGTCCCAATGATCCCATGTACTTGTGTTAAAATATCGCACATCAGTGGTTTAACGGATGGGGTGGACTTCTATATGGACTTGGGTAATCCTCCCCTTATAAGCTAGCTTGTTGGGTTGAGTTAGACCCAAGATCCATTTCTTTACATGATATCAAAGCATGACTCATTCCAAATATTGTTTCCCGACTGTGGGCCCCATAGTATAATCGCCTACGCACCAGATGTCCAGCCCGCGTTAGGTGGGGTGTTAAAATATCCCACATCGGTGGTTTAAGGGATAGGTGGACTCCTTATATGACGACAATCCTAAAAGCATAAAGCAACTTTTGAGGTTGAGTTAGGCCTAAGATCCATTTCTATAATCGTTACCTCTCAAACAATAACTGGTTCTAATTACCCCCTATACTTGGCTTTTCTACAATGAATAGACAAGATATATGGAAGGAGATAAGGAAATAGTCGTTGAATGGCTAAATATCACTACAAGAAAAAATATATTTGGCAACAAAATTAATTTTGTTGCCATAGATTGACTATTGTTGCAAAAAGTACTTTTTGACAACAATTTTTTTTTTGTTACATAGACTTTTCCCAACGGCTGTTATTGCAACAACGTGCAACAACTTCTTTTTTTAGTTGTCAAAAATACTTTTTGCAACAATAATCAATACTATTGCAACAAAATTAAATTTTTTGGCAACAAAACAGTTCATTTGCCAACAATAAAACTAAGTTGTTGCCAAATATTAAATTTTTTGTTGCAATTTCTATACTTTTTTGTAGTGTATAGAAGGAAGTGGTATTTTAGATTTTTTACACATCAAATTAATATGATGTGGTACGTTACTTTCACTCTCACGCGCCAAACATCATCTGAAATCACTTGGATTGTTAAAAAACCAAGTACAAGAGGGTAATTAGGACCAATTATTGTTTGAGAGGGTAATGATGATAAAAAAACCAAGCACTATCCCATGTTTGATTACCATATCATAAAAATTGAATTGGATTAGTTGAGTCATTTTTCAGAAGGCTTTTGTTTGAAGGAAGATAAGATTTGTTGAAAAGAAGTTTTAGTTTTGTAAAATTGAGTTCCTTAACGTGAAGTTGAAGTAATATTTGTGCATGTTAATCATTAAAATTTG
This sequence comes from Lycium ferocissimum, assembly GCF_029784015.1. Classification (NCBI taxonomy): domain Eukaryota; kingdom Viridiplantae; phylum Streptophyta; class Magnoliopsida; order Solanales; family Solanaceae; genus Lycium; species Lycium ferocissimum. The sequence continues at coordinate 35,981,960 of NC_081348.1, forward strand.
TTAGAGGTGAATGAAAGTAGCATCTTGTTTGTCATTTAACAAGAAGGTGCTCATAGATATACTGTCAATCAGATGTAATTGTAACAACTGCGCAATGTAATTTGGAGGCAAATGTAAAGATCAACTAAAGAATTTACATGTGTTCTATTATTTGTTTTCGTTTTCTAATTTCAGTTGCTTTTTTCTACTAATCAGGACGTTCGCGGCACGGCAAAAGCTCCAAAATCAGCTATAGCAAGCATCCAGAATAGTAATTGCATGTCCTCTGGTAGTTAATGTGCAAAAGGTAGCCAATTTGATTGCTCTTCTTCTGTTAATTCGATTATTGCTATGCATATCTTGATTTTTATTATAACCATTGTTTATGGTTTTTTCTTATCTTTTCAATAGTTAGATTAGAGGCAGACCATGAACGTTTTATGGTATTATGTATTAAGTTAATACTACTCTACTATTTTAATGCAGATGTATTAATTGGCATTACACATTGGATCTTGTGTTGAGTTGTAATCTTACAGATCCTACGTACTAACAAAGGATTGAAGAGGAAATTGGATGAATGCTTCAAGGATTCACAACAAGATGATGATGCTTAAAGGATTCACAACAAGATGATGATACCAAAAAAGAAAATTGGCAGGTTTTAAACCAGATGGAGAAGTTCAAGAAAGCCAAGATCACTACCCTTCTCTCCTTTTCATTGTGTTCTGTTTCATTAGAATGATTAATTTTACATTGCACTCTTAAGAGGGATATAGATGTCTACAATAACACACTTGGTTATGACATATTAACCGAACATATGAAAGGAACATATACCAGGTATATCGCCAAAAAGAAAGTATTAGCTGAGATACACTTAATTACATGTTTTTACCTCATAAAATTGAAATAAATAAGAAAGTCACATATGTCTAATTTAACTCTGATAGTACATATTCGTAGGTTCAAACGATTTCTAATCATCTTGATATTGGTGAAACAAGTTAGCATACGACAATCCACATTAATCATTCAGAAAAATGTGTACTTTATTCTTTCACGTTTAATTATTTACTCAAAATTTTATCTTAATATTATTGATATTGTTTTACAATGACATGGTATACACGTGCAACGCACGTGCCGAGAAACTAGTTAGTTGAAAAATGGCTAGAAAATGAAATTATTTTGAAAAGGCTAAAAAATGACTTTTAAGATTCTTGGACCATCGGGTGTCAATAGCTTCACCCGGATGGCCATTTGTATCCTTTTCCCTTCTTATGGCAGAACTGGCATTCATATTTTCCATCTCTAATTATGACCCCATCACCTACAGATGGCCCAACCCTGTACCTTCTAGTGGTCCGGTGGTGAAGTGAGAACAGATGCTGTAAATATGCATTCTTTTCTTCAAATGTCAAGTTGCATTTATAACATTCAAAAATGTCTTCAACTTTAAATTCAGGGAGATCATCCAAATCCATCACGCAAACTTCACTGAGAAGCAGGTCTAGAGTAGATGAACTGCGTACAACTGCATGTGCAACTATGTCATGCTTTGTTGCATCACCTTCTTGAGGAGAATGAGAGTTTTCTTGGATGTCTGTCGACAAAAGCTTATGATATAAGTTGGAAAGGGCTCCATCAGAACACGATGCCTTATTTAAAACTATCATTTATCAACTCAGAGATACAGTCACAGATAACATGGATAGAATTATTATCATAGAAAAAAGCCAAATTAAAGAGAGTGTTGATACAAATCTTTGGATTGACTTTCAGAGAAAGATAGAGAAGGGTAAAGAAAAGAAAGCAATATAAGGGACAAGTATGAAACAAGCAGCACCCTCCTTTTATCATGGAGCTGGAAACATCTAGGTCCAAATCCATCTTTCTGCCGCAGAGTTAGAGCTTGAACTTTATGTTAGTGTCGAATTTTTCAGAAGATGATAACATTGGTTCCTGCAAGGTTTAAATGTTAGTACAATATCATATCAGAAAAACAAGTACAAGCAAAGTACTATGTAAACCTTACAAACCATTCATGCTTATAGATGAGAATTATAGCACATCTAAATCTTTGAGACATGCATATACTGTGGTTCTGTACTAAACTGCTGATGAAAAACATTCTCAATATTAGCTGAAGGGATATAACACAAGTTTTTCATTTTCTGGACATTTGCTTGAAATCTTGTGGATGAATGATTGTCCATCTCTCTAGAAGAGGTAAAGTTGAGTAAAAGTGCAGAACTGTTCGAACTTTTATATACTAACAATGTATAATTTTTTATACTATCAAGTCACTTAAAAGGTCATTAAATGTAACTATCCATAATAAGTGATATTAGTAACCTGGAAAATAAGGCAAGTTCTTCTCCTTGCACTGATTGTGTAAAAATTCATTTAAATTGTCAATAGAACTTACTAAAGCCTTAGACCAATAGCATCAATTGATCCAGGATAATTTTGAAAAGGAATACTTTAGGCAGGGAGATGAGTTACCTGGTCTATCTTGCCTTGGAATGGCTTCAGCAGTGGACATCTAGCTTTGTTAACCTTTTCGAGTTCGTTGGGAATATAATCAAGTAATCCTTGGTATGTTATATTTGTGTTTTCCGAGAGAGCTTGTATAAATGTGTGTAAGTCATAGCACCCATCATAGTTTTTTCAGCAGAGAAAGCCTGCATAACATTCATATTATTATTGTACATGGGGATAGGGTATGTAGATCAATCATACAAAGAAACCAATTAAAGGATGGAAACAAATAATATTACAGAGGTTTCTGCAGCTAGTTGATTATCCCTGCAAGCACTGAAACCGATGGCCCTTCCACCGCTCGTACCCTTATTAGTTCTGGATGGGGGTCTGTTATCAGCCCAACTTCTCCTGTTAAAATCCAAATAACTGACATAAGCAGTGCGATTGAAAATGCTACTGATTATCAGGATTCTGCTGAAATATTAGTTTGCCTGAGCTTGTTATTGATGGAAATGCATACTACTAGTTGCTCTCATTTGTAGGGTTAACTAGTGGAAAAGATTATAGTTTAATCTCATCCCCGAGAAAAAAGTAAAATGCATAACAAATCATAGTAAAAAAAATAAAAATAAAAAAGAGTAAATGTATGCTTATGTGATTTTTCCAGTTGATAAAACTGTCAAGATTAGGATTTTCTCAATATACAGTTGGGACAATTAGCTTGTTTAGAGAAAAGTAGTAATTTACAAACCCAATCGCACATTAACTATCTTAGCAGATTTAAAATCGATGCATAAGGTGTCAAATATTATGGACTTGTGGACTAGAGGTCTATATATATATATATATATATATATATATATATATGATTGTTTGCATAAGGTGTCAAATATTATGGACTTCTGGACTAGAGGTCTATATATATATATATATATATATTGATAGTTTAAAATAATTTTTTATACCATCAAGTCACCAAAAGGATAACTACAGGTAAGTTCTCATATTAAGTAGAATTGGCTACTTAAAAAATAAATAGGCAACCAGCTAAATAAGCTTATAACATGTCAAATTACACTGCTATTGTAAGATTTCTCATTGTTAGTGTAAATAAGTTAAATCCTATGTATTTTTGAAGATTCCAAGTTTGAAGAAACATATGAAACAACTGTTAGAAACTAAAAAGAACTTTGGGAGGGTAAGAACATACTCTCTGTTGTATACCCAAGGTAAATCGAGAATAGTTCCACTATGACAAGAGTCGATGATAGCATGAAGTGTAACACCTGGAGTTAGTGGTTTAACAAGAATATAATAGTTGGCATTATCAGTGATCATGCCTTTAGTCCTACAGTCAAGAGGACAGATCGTTTCATCAAAACCATCTAGCTCATCATCAATAAAATCAGGTTGTTGTAAGCCGTGTCCTGAGAAGTAGAACACCAACGAGTCACCCGATTTAAGGTCGGTCATTAGCCACTTGAAAGCCTCTAGGATGTTTCTCCTAGTTGGAGGTTTATATGCTCCTTCTTCTGCAAGTTGTTTCCATTCAAAAGTAAGGTATGAAAATATTTCTTATTCATCATTATACTGGGAGGCAGATTCAGTATTTAAATTTGGTAGTTTAGGTTCTTATTCCTAAACCCGTTACACTTCCAGGAACTAGGATTATGGATTCAGAATTTTGTATTTGTTGAAAATTTAGTGCTTTCTACGTATATAATTTCATAAAATATTAAATAATGAACTTATAAGTTCAAGTGCAATTTGTTCAGTGTTAAGAACCTTAAAAATTGAACCACAAATAAATCATGAATCTGCTTCTGATCATACTAGCAATAGAGAAACGGGAATACCTGCTAGAATGAGAATGAATTCATCTGAAAAGCTAAATTTTTGAACAAGCAAGTTCCTCATGCTGTTTATATCATGCAGAGTTCCTCTAAGCCTGAATTTGTAAGTCACCCCACAAAGTTGTGCACGCTTCCCACTTGATGGTGGCTTTGTGAAAATAAGAGACAAACGTGGACTAGTACTTGGAGAACGCGATTGACTGTTCTTTCTCGAACTGTTTCTCCCAAATTTATCTCTGAATCTTGTCATTTTAGAACTGAGTCTACCATGTTCTTGAACCGCTGACCCATCACTATTGACTAGAGGAATCAAATTGCCACAATAGCAACGAAATAGTATACTTTGTGGGGGCAGTGGCAGTTGATGTCCACATTTTTGACATGCCATAGACATTACTTGTACCAGGGATAAACTAGCTTTGCTCAGTAAGTAAATTATATACTACAAACTTCTTTTTACCCTATTTATGTTGAACCACCTCCCTTCACCTAGTTCCGCCATTGAGTGGCTGAGCACAATAGCATATTCAAAACCTTGTCTTGAAGTGAAAAAAGAAAGTTAAACTTTATGACTTGATTTTCTCCTAGATTGATCGATTAATTGGATCGAAGTACGAAGGAATTGATTGAAGTTTGACATCAAGTTACACTCATCTATCTAGCTTGCCATTTTCCCCTATATCATAAAGGTCGTCAGAATAAGTTCCATTGTATATTTGCTCCTGATTAAAAAAAAAAAAAAAAAAGGTATTGTACTTTATTCCGTTACATAATACTCCTGAATATCGGAAGGAATATGTATTATTTAACGTGAAAAGTGAAGGGTAGAAAAAATGGTCAAAAAGGAGATTTTATTCTAGCTTATATCTAATGCACAAGTGTAGCATGCAGTTTATCACTTAATCGATAAGCAAAATACCATATATTTCCCAGAAAGTCCCATGATCATCTTCTGACAAGATCGGTGAAATTAATTTGTCAAACGCAAGTGTAAGAGTGAGAGTAAAAGAGGGGATATTATATTTGAATGGCCAGCAAGATCAGTGAAATTAATTTGTCAAATACTATTTGGCATCAAGAAACAAATGTTTAGCTTTAAAACAATTCGTTTTGTTATTCAAAACAAACAAGTCTTGACTGTTTTGTTTTAACCAAGAAAAGGATAATAGATAATTTTTCACCCTGAATTTTTGTCGAATTTTTAGTTACATGCTAAAGCGATTCAGTACCTAACGTACGTGTTTAAAGTGTTGTCTAACACTACCCTGAGAGTACACGTGGCATAAGTATTCTAACTTCTCCAGAGGTGTGAACATCAACAAGAATCGCTCTTACGTTAACACAAGAAGGTCCAATAAACAAGAGTCTTATCTCACACAACAAATGAAAAAAAAACTCCCTAAAGTACTAGTTTCGAACATTCGCGATGCAAAGGGAATTAGAAAGTTTTGTTCGTCTGTCCAAAAGGAAAGGATCTTTCCACAGCCAACTTCATATTTAATGTTCCTTTTGCATTATAAATGAAGGATAATGAACAAGATGCTCATCTTCACAAATGAACTGAAATACTCCACTTCATACGACTGTTATCAAGCCTAGTATAAATAGAAAGCACAACATCTAGGCCATCAGCTATTGGATAACCAAAACTAAAAGGCTACATTAAAAGGCATTGACTCGTTACCAGGGAAACTTCACGAAAAATAGTGCTTCACACATGATTGAGATGGTTGGAATCCCTCCAACCTTAATTGAAGGTCTCGGGTTCGAGCCCTAGGATTGGAGAAGAACCTTTTGATAGAGAGTGCTCTACCCCCTTAGTGGGCCGATCCGGTGTGAATGCAGACAATCAAGCCAATGGGCTTCAGATACAGATGGTTAAACCAGAAAAAGAAAATGGTAGAAAGCCAAGGACCCTCTCAAGATATAACTAGATTCTAAAGGGCCTCATAGAGCCAATCGGTGACATACGTAAACAGATATATACACATAACCAAAATATACACTGTTCAATTCATATATAGAGACACATCTGCTGTCCTCTGTAATTTAACATACCAGAATGCGGGATACTACAAACTACACTATTGCATAGATGAATCTACAGCAAGCTGCGGATTCCAGCTAAAATTCCATCTCCTAAGAAAAGAGCACATGCATGCTTTGTAACATCCATCTCTTTAGGGGGAAAATAGACCTGCATCTCCTGTAATTAGATGAAAAATGCCAAGTCAGTAAAATAAGCTTGATAAAGCATAAACTAATACGGAGTAGTAGTAGCATGAGCCTTTTTTCACAGTTGAGACATGTGAAGAAGGAAAGAAGTGGCAAAAAGATTTGTTTGTTACTGATTAAAGAAGCTACAACTTAAGCAAGTCAAGGAATTACCACATGTATAAGGACATTCATCAGCAAGCCCGACGAGATGGCCCAGTGGAAAATCAGAAACCATGAGGACTCAAGGAAAGACCACTCTCCAGATGTCCAGATATTTTAGCCTTGCAGTCTGGACACATAAATCCAATTGAATCTGAATGAGCTTCTGTATCATAAGCTTCGAGCTTGAACTCCGCTCTGCACCACACACATATTGTTGAAAGCTGATCTTCCATGTTTAAAATGATTCCTCCAGAATCAAATCCAACCGATGCAAAAGCCTCTTCCATCCTTGCATCATTACTCAACCCCATAGAAGCTACGGGTAAAGAAGGAGATTCATGACCAACATCAAAGCTGTATTCAAAGTGTTCTATCTCATCCAGCCTAAACTCCTCGAACCCTGTTCCATTATCCAGAGTCTGACCAATAGCAGAAACTTCGCCATCGTCCTACAGAGGTTTTAGAAAAAAATAGATTACTAACCCGTGAAATTAGGGAATTAGTTGAACAAGAGGTAACAGGAATTTTAGTATCTATCAACCAGAATGATCGTGAAATAAGCTAATATCCAAAGCCTTGCTGCATAACACCCAACACGACAGCGGTCTGCACTATTGGAATTGCCAATAACAGCGATAATTCTCAAAGATTTAGAGCCTTCGAACAGTTAGCATAGTGGAACTAAGATAACACAAGTTAGATTAATGTAAGCAAAGCAAGAGGATAGTAACACGTTCCCTACTTAAGTAGATGCTACAATGAGTGGGACTAAAAGTTATAACATCTTAAAGATTCCTAAGGATGATAAACTGGCGCATAAAAAGGTCTCACCCATGGTGCATCAGGTAGGTTGGGTTATCAATAAGCAGAAAAAAAAAAAAGTAGCCAACGTTGATCAGTATCAACAGAGAAATGCACGTGTTCCCTGCTTGTTACTGGACTGTAGGCATATCGAAATGCTGATCAAACAAGGGATGTATTTAGAGGCTTGGTAAACCCTGAGAGAGTGAGAGTAGAGGGGTTGTTTTAACATAAAAAACCATTTTCTGAATGCAATAGTTGTCTGCTGGCAAACACATATTTTGGACACCCTTATATCCAACCTATAGATTTTGTTTCCAGACAGATTGAAGAGTAAGCACATTATAGCTTTGGCCAAATTGACCTGAAATAGTCATCATGACCAAGTCATAGCATTCTTCATTCGCACCTATCTTGGAGATGAACAAAAGACAAAAGAGACCCTAATACATAAACTCTTAGGTAGGATAACCAATTAAGTTTTGAAAAATAAAAAATGATCAGGAATCAACGAAGTTGAGCATTTGTCAGAAACTCAGTAAAGGAGGAAAAATTGCGCGGGCGTCACTTGGTGCATTCTTTAAAGGATAAAAACAAAGAGCAAGGTCGTCCTCAGCATCTATGAGATAAATGTATGACCTCTACAGATGCAGAAAATGCATCTTTACCTCATTTGATTCTGAAAGAATGCCAGTAGAGTTGTCGAATGGTTGCACTTGCACCATATGCTCTGAAAAGCTAGCTAACTCATCTTGAGTAGCATTTTGCTGAAAAGTGAATTCTATATTCTGGGACTCCACATCATTATTTGCTTCAGTCAGGCTCTGTCCAAGACAAACTGCTAGCGGGTCATTCCCATCCTTCTTCATGTCATCACTCTCAGGATGCTCAAAAGTACTATGAGATGGTTGCACCATAGACAACAAGGAGCAGGTTAACCCATTCGGAGTAGCATTGTCCTGAAAAGTTAGTTCCATAGTTTCTGATTCAACATCATTTGCTTTAGTCAGGCTGTTCCCCTCACCCACTGCTACCTTGTCAGTTCCATCCTTCTTCACGTCACCATCCTCAGAGTGCTCAAAATCATTATACAACGACTGCACCGTAGAGACTGAAGAGCTAGTTAATGCATTCTGACTAGCAATTTCCTGAAAAGTTAGTTCCACGGTCTGTGGTTGAACATCATCATTTTCTTTTGTCTGCTCTTTTCCCAGGCCCTCCACTGCCTTGTTGCTTCCAGCCTTCTTGGCCTCATCATCCTCAGGCTGCTCAGAATCATTGGTTGAGATCATTCTCGGATTGAACTTGTTGGCCAAGATCTCACCACTCTTATTTTTATCTACTCCCATGCAGGTATTATCAAGCTGATCTCTGCCTTGTTCAAGACATGTTTCAATGTTCGACCTCGCAACTTGGTCAATGTTGGTAGCCATATTTCCATCCAAGTCCATTGAAGTACTAGATGGCATGCTGCTGCCCTTGGTCGCAGGTCTGGCACTAGAAGTTTCTACAACTGAATTTTGGGCAATTTCAATTAAAGCATCCATTTTACATGTTGAAGGCAACCCATCATGATGTGGAGATTGAACACCCTTGTCTGCTGCAACAGCAGCAGCTACATCCACAGTTCCTCTTGCATTGTTTCTCACATGGACTCCTACATGACCATTGTAACTACGCCTTTCTTCAAATACCTTATGGCAGAACTGGCATTCATATTTTCCATCTCTAATTATGACCCCATCACCAACAGATGGCCCAACCCTGTACCTTCTTGTTGTGCGCTGGTGAAATGAGAACAGATGCTGCAAATATGCATTCTTTTCTTCAAATGTCAAGTTGCATTTATAACATTCGAAAATGTCTTGAACTTTAACCTCAGGGAGATTATCCATCTCCATCAAGCAAACTTCACTGAGATGTAGGTCTAGAGTAGATGAACTGGGTACAACTGCATGTGGAACTATGTCATGCTTTGCCACATCACCTTTTTGATGAGAATGAGGATTTTCTTGGATGTTTGTTGACAACACCAAACTGGTATCACCGTGGAAGCTACTCACACTTTTAGAAACAGTGGCATCAACTTGCTGGTTTGCTTCACCAGACAAAAAGTGGGACCGCAAGTATGATGAAGCCTCTTTGCATGATATAAACTGTTGACCAGTAGGGCTAGCAGAGAAAATTGCCAAAGTAAGAAGAAAATACTGGACTTGCACTCAAAACAAGAGAGAGGCAGTAAACATCTTATAATTAGGACATAAACACTGTTTCAAATCGATCAAGCAGCATATCCAGTGAATTATCATCATAAATACAAAATCCGGTAAGTCAATTAACAAATTTATAAGTTCGAATATACAGCATATCCTACATATCCATCAACCATCTGTCACCAAATGGAACCCCATGTTATGTCCTTAATCCTTACAATATTACAATAGAAAATTTTAATGTGATCCAGATCAATAGTGTTAAAGGCTTCTTTTTTTTTTTTTTTAACAGATAGTGTAAAAGGCTTTCTGATTCAACACAGCAGTGCTTCTGGTTGTTTCCCCGAAATAGGAAAGACCAAAAGAGACAAATAACCCTCTGCCACTATGAAGAAATTAATAACTCGAGAGAAATTTTTCGGTTAAAAAAAAAAAATTAATTGACAAATGTACATTATCATGTTGCAAAAGGATGGCTCCTAAAACTAGGTTTTGATAGGAATTGTAATGGAAATCTTCATAATATGTTTTCAGCAACCAAAAGAAAGCGAACAAAGTATACCCTAGTATTTGCAAATGCGAGAAATGCATCAAGCAACAGATAGAAATAGATTTCAAGCTTTTTGATCTACAACAAATAAGATCTGTGAAACTTCACAACGGCATTGTCTTTATCAAAGGGCCATTAAAGAGAAGGCTTGACATACAACTAAAAAATTAAGTACCACCATGTGCAGCACACCTAATTATTTTAGCATCCATGAAACTATACATCTGTACTTGGATAACAAAAAGGACCTCAGACTGTTTGAGCATATTATTCCTTTCACGAACAAACGAAAGTCTGTATAGAAATTATATTAATATGTTAATGAGCTAGTAAATCTTTTCAAGACCAAAATGGTAATGTGCTCAAAAGCTTCAAGTTTTTGTCCTAAATCATCCTTAATCAAAATGAACTTCACAAGGGAAGGACTGTCTAGTGAAAAAGGAACTGACCTAAGTTGCGCGGACTCTCCGTTTTATCTCGACACTAGTCGGGAGCTGGTGCTGGAGCGGGATACGTCCGGGATACGGTCAACCAAGTTCGGACACTTTGACCGGAGTCCATCGACAAATTTGGGGGAAAATTGAGATTTTGATTTCTCAAGATTAAAGATAAAACAGATTTAAGATAAGGGAAATTACATAACTTTAATATTATAGTACTTTTGTCTCATTTTTGCTGCTTCGTGTTTTTCTCTCAACATTTATAACTCTACTTTTTTATACTTTTGAATTTTCTTAGCCGAATCCCAGCACTCGGAACTGCACCCCGAATCTTAAAATGTAAATTTTGCCGAATCCGACACTCGGATCCGAACCCGTATCATTTGAGTCAACTAGGGAGCAAAGCGGGAAAGGACCATTGCACAAACGGGCTGGTGCAGTTCTGCCAATATTTCGGTCTTCATAATTCCAGAGAAGAAATACTAGGGACAGAGGTTCATTTACTCGCACCAAGCTGTACAGGAACTTATTCAAGGTAGAATCAAGATTTTCGAGTTAAAAGTAGGTTTCCATTAATCAGCTATAATGAGTTCCCTGTGAAATTGAGCGATTATCTAAAGCTAAGTAATTATGCTAAATCTGGTAATACTTCAATCTCAGCCAACTCTTGCATCCACTAACTTGAAAATGGTGATCTTCAAGATGCAACACAATCATATTACCTATTTCACTGATCCTAGAAAATTCAACAAGTGGAATTATCCAATCATTCCTACTGTCCTGCATTTAGGCTACAATATGTTCAGGATTGAGATTCCATGAGCTATGTACCCGGTTCTTGAGGAAGAAACCTCAAGGGAGCCACCCCATCCCAAAAGCATGCACTGTATCAGTGCATATACTTCTGGTAATCAAATATAAAGTATGCACAAGCTCGTCAAAGAACTAACATTTTCACAACAAAACATGCAAATTCATGATACTTCAACAAACACGTGCAATGAAATTGCAACACATAAAATCTGCGTAAATCTAGTTAGTATTTAACAAACACGCAACAGAATAAAATCTGCGTAAATCTAGTTAGTACATACTACCTAATTTCAAAGTAAACACCAATGAACCACATAACCCTAATGCATAACCATGCTCTAAATGCCACTAAACAGTCATCGGGGTAAAAATCTACCCAACCACCGTGTTTTTTTTTTTTTTTTTGTGTGTGTGTGTGTGTGGGGGGGGGGGGGGGGGGGGATTCGCCACACACGTCACTTGTGTTGCCTCATGCGCCTAGTTCAGTTTTGTCTTATATTTTTGCACACGCACATTTTATATACACGCACGTAAATACAATCATATATCTTATATCTATACATACGTGCATGTGCGTGTGTAATATATTTGTACGTAATGAACCGCATAACCGTAACGCATAAAAGCTTATAAATGAACATGCAATTAACAAGCAAAAGTAACAAAGTCAAAAAGCTTAACAACCTCACGTATCTGCGACAATAGACCCAAACGCGACCATCTCGTCTACGTAGGGCTAACAAGAGCTTCCAACCAATAGGCAATGTATCACCAAATCCACTAGCATCAACATATTTCCTCCTCTTCCTTCTACTACACCATTGCCCTTCCAAATCCCTTACAAAACCAAGTACCTCTTCTTCAGTCTTTAACCCAACAGTCCTTTTCTCCAATTCCCCATTATACAGTTTATCCCCATTACTCTCTAAATTGTTTAAATCAACCACCTCACCATTTTTATTCACAATTACCACATCACTCCTAACCCTATTATCTTTCACCTGTTTATTATCCTTATGTTTACGTCCTCTTTTCCTTTTTTTATCACACTCATTCATCAATTTTTCTTGAATTCCCGGCTGTGTGGCAGGAAAGGTAACACTTGGCGGCGGTGGCGGCGGAGGTGGAGGCGGTGGCGGCGGCGGCGGCGGTGGAGAGTTAGAATTAGGGTTGTTTATGAAGTACTTAAGGAAATGAAGAATTGAGTGAGTTTCCGGGTCGGATGATGAACCGGGTTTGGGTTGTGACGTGGAAGGGTGATGACCTGGCACACGAGAACGGTGGTGTTGGTGACGGAGACGGGAATAAGTTTGACGGCGGCTACAGGTGGATTCATTGAATAAAGAACGATCAATTTGGGGAATAACGACGTCGTTAGCATGACGGAGATTGTAAGCTGAGTTAGAACAAAGGGAAAGGGCGTGGAGTTCAGATTGGGAAAGTTTAGTGATGTCTATGTGAGCTAGGGATTCTAAATTGGGTTGACGGGTTGGTGCAACTGTTGCCATTTTTTTATGAGAATTGAGAATTCCGACAGGGAGAATAAGGTGGTGGTGTTGGTTATGGTTATAGACTTACAGGTGGCTACGTTGTCTGAAGGACATAACTTAAAAATGAAATGAATACTGCAAGTATACTATATATACTAGTATGGTGAATAGTCAAATTCAGGTCCTCTAGTGTTTGTAACTTTGTATTATAACGGGTAGTTTAGTTATCGGATTAGGAAACTAATCTCCGTAATAAAATTGGGATCGCATTTGTCCACCAATTACTTATGTATTAGGTAATCTGATATTAAATTATAGGGATGATTTCAGAAACTTCGTTCCGGTATACCTTCATAACACTTTAGTTCACAAAGGCGTTCCCTGTTGCTCCGATCTCCCCTATGCTCAGGACGTTGTCTGGGCCAAGAGCTATAGTTAGTTGTTGTTTCTGGTTGTTTCTTCCTCGTTGTTGATACTGGCAAGACCCAGACAGATGATGTTTGTTGGTTGGCAATGAGAGGACTCTTAGTACCTACATACTCAAAAGAGGGCGTGATTTTCTTTCTTCTTCTCCCTTAGCAATGGGAGGCTCATTTATGCTAATTAAATTAGTACTCGTGTGAAAGTATTTCCCCCATCATAGAAGGTGTGAAGCAAGTGGGGTTTTTAAAGGAAAAAAGCAAAGCAAGTTCCAGGGATGCGGGCAGAGGAGGGTTTCTCGATAGTCCAAAACTAGTGATTTAGGCTTCTCTAGTCCCTAATAATTTTTTTTAGGTCAGACTCTTGGGGAACCCCTTCGTTAAGAAGAAAGTGAACAGTAGACAAAGACAAATGAAGGAGGAAATGGAGTTGAAACCTGGGAGCAGGCTTGCACGACCGTCCTTTTTTTCGATTAAAGAGTTGAGCTCTCCGGAAAAATAGCATCTCATAAGTTTCAGTTTGCGATATTACACTAACCTTTCTTATTTTAATTCTCTTGTAATCAAACTTGTTTTAAATGTTAAAAGCACTGCTCCTATATGTTGGATGAGAGATTATAATGTTAGGATTGTTGAATCAAAATTATAGGAGATAACCTTGTTTTGAGTAAAACATGATGAAAAATATTACTCAACCCGTCCCAATTTATACGAGGATTGACCTATTTAGGGAGACAAACAGCTTTTTAAATGACTTTTCTCCAACTTTTTTCATATATTGTGAATTATTAATCATGCAGACTTATAGTATTTTTTATGTAGTTTTCAAATATGTAAATTTTATGATAAAATACTCGAAGAATCTATATTTAAAATTGTACTTAAAAAAGAATTATTTGACTCCCTAAATAGGTAAACCCTCAAATAAATTGGGGCAGAGAAAGTATTTTGTCTCTAAAATTGGAATGAAGGCAGAAATGATGTTTAACGTACTCTGAATCACAACTTTTATATCTAAAATGTTTAAAGTATTGAAAAAACGTTGTCAATCGAAAGATTGTTTAACTTTTAAAATTATAACAGTATCGTATAAAATTAAGATGCATGATAGAAAAGTTAAAGTGAAAAACGTTTAAAAAAATGGTGCTGAATTCCCAGTATAATATGCATTACTATAGTATTATTCGTTGGCATTGCCTAAAGTAGGAAATCAAAGAAAAAGATTAAATATAATCAATTCTTACCTTTGTAGGTATGACAAGAACGTCTTTATTAGACGTTCTTGCTCACACATTAATTTGCTACAAAGTATAAAGTTCACAAGTTGCCATATAAATTTTCTTTCAATTTTCGAAGTGTTTGTATCACTTGAGAAATCAAAAACATATATTGGGTAATTTTTTAAGTCGTTAATTAACAAAAAAGTTAAAAAAATCAATTGAGTCCATTAGAATTCGATCACAATATCATGTAACATTGTGATTACAAGATGTTCCCTTGAAAACTTAGTAATATGTCATTTAGGCCGAACATGATTCTAATTTATCTTTACCTAATGGAGAATTTATACGTTTTAATTTAAATGATACTACAAGTTAATGCAACATTGGTTGCACCATCGCTTGCAAAAGAGTTAGGCTTGAACCAGGCAGAAGGAAAGCATATGGCCTAATAATATATTTATTGAATTAATAAGGAAGTCAAATGCAAATCTGTTGTTTGGTGCGCTATTTCACATATAATCGTCCAGACTCTAGAATTATTGTATTGATATCATTAAATTAATTTTTATGATCGGAAAATAACTGAACTTTACTTATATATTATGAAAATATATATATTAAAAAAAATCAATCTCACAAAACATATATAGACTATCACATATTCACATGTAGAAATATAAATATAACAACGTGACGGGCAAGACTCAAAATCTTGTGTTAAAGAAAGTAGAGGTTGATTTTGGGTTTAACTCAACCGCAAAAGCTAGCTTATGAGGGTAGGATTGCCCAAGTTCATATAAAGAGACCATTCATCTCATTAACCACCCATGTGACTTCAACAAAAATCACAGTACCACCACAAATTTTACCGTGCATCCGCATGCAGTACGACCCATCTATTAAATTTTTTTTAAAAAAAATTACTTGACTTTTATTTATGATGGTGGCAATCTAATATAACCCCATAAAATTAAGGAAAAAGTACACAAACTACCCATAAAATAAAATATTTACCCTAATATGCCCCCTTAAAATTTAATTACAGTAGTTACTCCTTCGGTGAATAATATTTACCCGAACTCTTGCGGCATCGATTACCTCCAAATTGCTTTTGCGGCCGCCTTGGGCCTGGTCCCAAGTCCCAACTTATTTTTCTTTTGTTTTTCCCTATTCTCCTTTCTTATATCCTTTTTGCACTTAAATTTTTTTCCATTGTTTATCTTCTTCTTTTTTTTTTGCCCCTTTTTCATTTTTCTCTTTTCTATAATTTTTTTCTTATAATAATATAAAGCATACAAAAAATAAAAATAAAAATTAATTTTTTTATTAGTAAAAATATAGAAAAATTAAACAATTAGACTATAACAAGAAATAATATAAGAAATATATTAAAGTCATTACTCATTATTAAAATTTAAATTAAAAATATATATATATAATTTTTTTCTCTTTTGCAAATGAAACAAAATTATATCTAAAACACTATTTAATTTTCTTTTACAAACGTTAACTTGCTAAAATGATATAAAAATTAGTGTATCAAAATTCAAAATTAAGCTTTAACTCTTTTTTTATATATTTTTTTTCTTTGGAAGGAATGAGCATGTTCGTTATGATACTCTATCAGTATATAATACATATTATATATTTATGATAAAAGGAGGAGTTTTTTTAAGGAATGAATTAGTTTTTTATAATACATTACCAGTATATGATATAGACCATGTGGGTATCATAGAGCACTGAGAAGTACTTTCTTATTTTCAAGGAATGAACCCGTCTCTATGATACCCCGTCGGTATATAATATATACCATGTGGGTATCATAAAGGACTGAGGATTTTTTTCTTAAAGGAATAAACCAGTCCTCTATAAACTCTGTCAATATATAGTATATGATATATACCATGTGGGTATCATAGAGGAATGGGGAGTGTTTTGAAGAAATGAACCAGCCTCCTATGATACCAGGTCAGTGTATATATGATATATATAGTCTGGGCATCATAGAGGACTGAGTGGTGTTGGAGTGAATCTGTCATCTATGTATATTATATATACCATATTGGTGTCATAGAGGTCTGAGTGTTTTCCTTGAAGGAATGAACTGCCAGTCCTCAATGATATTGTATCAGTATATGATATACTATATGGGTCAGTCACCGATGATACTCTGTCAGTATATGATATATACTAGGTTGGTATCATAGAGGACTGATTTTTTTTTTAAGGAATGAATTGTCAGTCCTCTATGATATCCTGTCAGTATATGATATACCATATGGGTATCATTAAGGACAGAGTCTTATTTTTTGAAGGGGTGAATCGATCTTCCATGATACTCTGTCAGTATATGATATACTAATTAATTATTTTAGATTAATAAAAATATAGAAAAATTAACAATTAGAATATAACAAGAAATAATATAAGAAATATATTAAAGTCATTAGCTTATTTATTAAAATTTAAAAGTAACAACAAATATATTTTTATAAACTTTTTCTCTTTTGCAAATGAAACAAAATCATATCTAAAACATTATTTAATTTACTTTTACAAACTTTAACTTGCTAAAATTGATAATAAAAATTAGTGTATCAAAATTAAGCTTTAACTTCTTTATATATATATATTTTATAATTTTTTCTTTTGAAGAAATGAACAAGTCATTTATGATACCCTGTCAGTATATAATAAGTACTATGTGAATATCATAAAAGACTAAGGAATTTTTCGAAGGAATGAATCGTCAATCGTCCCCTAATGATACCCTATCAATATATGATATATACAATGTTGGGATAATAGAGGACAGAGAGGTTTTTTTTTTTTTTTTTTTTTTTAAAAAAAAGATTTAAGAAATGAGTTATGTTTTTCTTGAAGGAATGAGTTAGTCCTTTATGATACTCTGATGATATATAATATACCATGTGAGTATCATAGAGGATAGAAGAGTGTTTTTCTTTGAAGGAATGAACAAGTCAATTATGATATCCTGTCAGTATATGATATATACCACGCGGTCATCATAGAGGACTGAGTAAAGTTTTCTTTAAGGAATGAATTTGCCGTCTATGATACCCTATCGGTATATGGTATATACCAGGTTGGTATCACAGTGGAATGTGTGTTTTTCTTGAAGGAATGAACTGTCAGTCCTCTATTATACCCTATCAATATCTCGCATATCAGGTTGTTATCATAGATGACTGAGTGTTTTTCTTGAAATAATGAACCAATCTTTGGGATACCCTGATATATACCATGTGAGTATCATGGATGATTAAGCTTTTTTTTTTTTTTTGGAAGAATGAGTCGGTCCTTTGTGATATCTTGTGAGTATATGATATATCATGTGGGTCATTCATCCATGATACCTTGTTATTATATGATATATACCATGGGGGTATCACGGAGGACTAAGGATTGTTTTCTTGGAAAAAAAATCAGTCCTCTACGATACCCTGTTAGCATACGATATACTATGTGGGTATTATAAAGGAATGAGTAGTATTATTTTGAAGGAATGAATCAATCTTCTATGATACTCTGTCAGTATATGACATATACCATGTGGGTATCACATAGGACTGAATTGTGTTTTTCTTAAAGGGATGAATCAGTCCTCTATGATACTCTATCAGTATATGATATATACCAGGTTGGTATCATAGATGACTGAGTATTTTTCTCGAAGAAATGAACCTCCAGTCGTATATGATACCCTAGTAGTATATGATATATACCATGTGAGTATCATAGTATACTGCAACAGTATACTTCAACTGCTATTGATTTGATATACTATATGCTAGAATAATTATTTTTTGAGATATAGAAAAAATACAATAAATTAAAATATAATATATCAATTATCCTTTTTATTAATATAAAAAAATGAATAAAAAGGAGCCAAAGAGGTGTGTAGAATTAGATTATGAAAAAAAAGGAAATAAAGGATTTTTTTTAAAAAAAAAATGAAATTAAAAAAGGAGAAAAAAGTAAATAAAAATCACCAGAAATTTAAAAAGCAGGATAAATCAAAATAGCAAAAAAGGTGAATGAAATTAGATTATGAAAATAAAAAAGAAAAATAAAAAGAAAAGAAATAAATGAAGTTAAAAAAGGAACGAGAAATAAAGAAATACAAAAAAAGAAAATATATAAAAAAAAAAGAAAGAAGCTAGAATTAAACATGGAATCATATTTATGGTGAAGAAGATAATAAAAAGATAGTATGATTTGGGGGAAAAATTAATTAACAAAAAAGAATAAAAAAATGAGAAATTAAAAGAAAAGGAATAGAGAAATAAAAAAGAAAACAAGAAAAAGAGACAATTCCCTATCAAAGCTACCGTGGGTAGAAATGGTAAATTGTTTTGAGGGTATGAAAATAGGGGGTATAAAAGGGTAACTATTTTATGTGCAGCGGGCATTGATATTCTCCCCCCTAAAATTAATGAATGTAAGACCAAATTGGCCCGAACACCTCACTCATTAAAAAAAAAAAAAAGAAGGTAAAATAAATATAAATATAGCAATGTTATTGATTCACCTCAAATAATATTTACTAGGTGGTAATTAAAAAAGAAGGAAAATGGGCCAGATATTTGTTGAATTAGCAAGAGCGCAGACAGGGAAGTTAAACGTGTGGCCTTGTACAGCGAACCAATATTGAGTATGTATAACAGGAGATAGCCCATTCTAGAAAGCCCTTTCTGTGTTGGGAGCCTCATCTTCCACTCAAACTCACCATTCACCTGAAACTTTCCTCAACCCTCTGTTGCACGTGGACATCACACTACTCCGGCCAATATCCGCTACAGAGTTCACTCTTTTGTAGGTTATTTAAATCCATCTGTATTGACTGGCCGACAACAATTGCTATTATTGTTTACTACCCCCCTCCGCTCTAAAAACTTCAACTTTATCATATTTGCTTACTAGATTTTGCGTTTAATTTTCTGACTCTTTTTTTTTCCCCATTTAATTATGTGTTAATAAATACCAGTTCTTTTGGGCTTCTTGTGTTTGTTGTTAATAAATATTTATCAATGTGGAAACTCGTAATGAACTTGTTGAATCTTAAATGACATCTACTTTCAATCTTCCCTCAAAGAACCAGGAGTTGGGGGAGAGTAAAGTTTACTTTTTGGGGGTGGGGGAACTCTATAGAAATATTCTTGGCTTAGGTGATTCTTATCTGTATTTACATGTAAGGAATAATGAAACTGTGTAAGTAAATTGGCTGTCCACGTGTGACTGTATGTACCTATAGCTTCTTAATCACTTTCACTTCTTGTAAATTAAGGTGCATCTTTTCCCTTTGCTCCATCTTCTTGACGATTTTGCAGACACATGTTTTGAAAATTTGTTCTTTGCCTTCTGAATGTAGTCCTTTTTATTCTACCACTACCTCTATCAGAATGTTTTAATTGTGTTCCTCAATTAAACTCATATTGATGTTATGCTTGATGTATTTGCAGTATATTAGATGGCAATCATACCTTGTGGAAGCACATGGGTTGCCCGGTGGGGAGTTCAGCCTCAGTGTATGCTAAAATCTCCTGTTACAAGTAAATTATCAGCATCTCCATTTTGGTGAGTCATGCTAGGGCATTCTTGAACATGAATCACTTATTTTGTTGTATAAGAAATATGTTTTTTTCCTCGAATTTTATGGATTTCATCTGGAAATGTTTCTGTTTTAGCTGTGACATCTGATCTTTGTTATCTTTTTGTGTATCTACCTATTAAACCCCAAATTCTTCTGCTGAACATATTATTGTCATCATTTTCAAGTTCCCATATGTTGTGAAATTCTTGCAGACTGACCTTCTATTTGTTTATGCTTTTGGTTAACCTCACAACATAACAACAACAATAACAACATACCCAGTGTAATCCCACAAGTGGGTCTGGGGAGGGTAGAGTGTACGGAGACCATACCCCTACCTTGGTAGATAGAGAGGCTGTTTCCGATAGACCCTCGGCTCAAGTAAAGCGGTTAATCTCACATCATCACCTCCAATATATTCTTCTGGATTCAAACTCTATATGTTTATAAGTCATTTGAGCAAACTTTGTATTAAAGTTCACATAATTGGTGATACATTTTAATTGTATGAGGGAGAAATTTTGTGGTCCTCTTCTGTATAGTGACGTCTTGAACTAGTACATTTTCTGATTATGCTTCAGAACTTTAGGTAGTATGTTAACAGTAAATGACTGTCAGAAGAAATTTCTTGCATTAACCATTTAGTTGCGACCCTGATAGAAAATTGCCCTACAGTCTCACCATACGAAGCAGGAACAAATGAACGTGCCATTAGTGTATACTCTGATATTGGCAGTTTCCATTGACAAATGTATTTATCCATATATGGAATTAGACTTCCACCTATATCTTTTGAATACTTCTGGCACAGTGGTGATTATGTAGTGAATAAAAGTTGGCCTTGGACGATGCATCTCAGTAGAAGTTGATGCAAAGTGTCATATGAGGTCTCTATGGAAGATAAAAGTTACATATTGTTCGGGAAAGTAGAAGGCGAGATATACACATTGACATTAAAGAGTTTGTGATCTTTCTTAAATAGAATCGACAAGTACATGTGACTGCAACTTGATGGTTTTACATCATACTCATAAATCATGTTTGTTTGTGTCAACCACAACACAATTGTAATCCCCCCTCCTATCTAATGAATTAAGCATATAAAACAAACGAGACCTTGATCCAGTCCAGCCCCATGGCTACTCCACAATGAAATGAGGAGTATGTCGTTTTTGTTTTCTCGTTTGGAGCATGCCCCTCTATAATTTAATAGGCCATGCTTGGGAGAATTTGACATATCTTTTTAACCTTAAGTATGTTCTTACTAGTTTGGCTTGCATAGATGATTGGACATTGGATTTCCTTCCTATTGTTAGGGGAAAGTTCAATTCTTCTCGCACAAGTCATTTACATTTAGCCCCAGGGCTTTGGTTTATTGGTAAGAAGGCAGTGGGTGATTTGTAAATTAGACAAATGTCACAAATTTGAAACCTGGCTCGTACTAAAACTTTGATGTATGTGGAGAAGGGTAGAGGGATGGATCCATTATTCTCCGAGGTTCAAATTGTGCACCAGCTAGCTCTCGGGGATTGTTCAGTTATCAAAAAGAAAAATCAAACCTTTTGCATCTAAGAAGTATATGATAATTGACGTGTTTTCTGCCCCAAGAGATGACTGCCATATCCACTTGCTTAACCAGCAGATGGCATCCTGTCCACGCTTATTCACCTTGTTATCGTCTATGCAGTTTCTCAAGCAAGACAAGGGCATTGGCATCCCCAAATTCAACCTTCTTTTGTCAAGAGTCCCTGCAAGCACTTTCCAGTTCAGTGTCAAACAGGAACCAATATCAACGAAGGGGAACCCGTTTAGTTGTTAGAGCTGAAAAGGTAAGATGCTGTGCAGATATCCTTTTCCTAGAATGTGATTTAGTTGTCAGGATATGAGTTACATTTATGTTTGTCTGTGAGTTTGTAAATATATAGCACAGTAGAGCTGGTTTAATGTTGTTACATCTTCACAGGATTACTATGATGTCCTTGGTGTATCTAGAAACGCTAGCAAATCAGATATCAAAAGTTGTGAGTACAATTTTCACTCTTTTCTTTTCTATTCTCTCCTTTCGAGTTCCCTCCACAAATTTCATTGTAGCTTCTAGGTGGTATTGTATAATAAACCAGGCCAAACTCTGTATTTGTTAAGAGATATGGTTGTGAATAGTGTATTGCTTTCTTAATTTGATGCTGAATATTACTAATTGTTTTTGTGCATTGATTCTTGTTTTGGTACTAGTGAGAATCAGAATATCTGGTATATAAATATGAAAAAAAGAATTATCCTTCTCGTTATAAAGTGGTTTTATCTTCTTCGAGTGCATTTTCAAACCTGGCCTCCTGAAATTTGGTCTCTCTAGAAAGTTTTGAAGTTAGAGAATATCATCGTAACCTAGTCCTTTTACATACCCTGTCTACCTAGAATTCGCTAATCATTTATGTCCTTGAATTTGACTGTAAATTAGAACACTGATAGGTTGCTCCAGAACTGTGTAGTTGAAAAAGATACATTCATTGCATTCGTGTTATGTTTCTGATCATCTGTTTTTTCTTGTTTAGCTTACCGGAAGCTTGCAAGGAGTTACCATCCTGATGTGAACAAGTGAGTATAGTCCCTAGATTTTTGAGATGTGATGCCTTTTACTGTGATCTTCTTGTTGAAAGATGATATAAAGTAGAATATATTTGGCTTTTGTGTAGCTTTAAATTTACTTTTGTATTTTGTTGAAGAGCCATGTTTACCTTCTCAAGGTCAGATGATTGAGTCCTTTCACTGATTTTGCTTATAGTTCCTGGAAATATGAGATGCGGTGCTTTCTACTATGGTGGTGTTGTTGAAAGATGATAGAGAGTAGTACATACTTAGCCTTTTCTCTAGCTTTAATTTTCTATTGCATCTTGTTGTACCTGCTGAAGAACAGATGATTGACCTCTTTACAAGTTTTTATTTTTCCTTCTTTTGTGCGGAGAATAATAGTGGAAACTAGAAAATGAAGTTCAGACTTAGCGAATAGTTATGGGAAAGATGGATGAAGAATTTTGTAGTGGACATGTGAAACTGTGAATTTACCATATAATAGCATATCTTGTCTAGAATTTTTTTAACCAGGTTATATTTTTATTTGTGAGAGGGTAAATAATTGAAATGCTGCAAGGAATTGCATGGTTTTTGTCTCATCTTTCTTTGAAAAACCACATTATTTGAGGCCTTGTACTGTCTGTTTATGTTTCTATACATGTAAATACGTTTTGTTAACATGTTTTTTTTTTTACCATAATATTTTGTAGCCTTTGTGTTGTATGTTTGAACTACATGGAAATTAATAGAACATAATCATATGATCCATCCACAAAATCTACGAGTTATTTGTTCAATTAGTAAAAAGAAAGGGGCGAATTATAACAGTGAGTATTTGGTCACTGATTACTGTAAATGACCAAAAAAATGACAAAGAACCCAACTTTTTCACACTATGGCGCCCTTTACTGGAAAGGTGACACTAGCTGATGAAAAGTAGTCTGTGAAGAAATAAACATAAGACGTTTGGGATAGCTATTAATTGTTTATTAGTTGATACAAGCTTTAGTTTCCTCATGACATACGTAAGTATATATTCATATGAAGGTGCACAGTCATTGTAGATCTATATTTTTTTTCTTGACAGTATGTAAGATCCTTATGTGCATTCATGTCTTCCATGTTGTAGAGAACCTGGAGCTGAACAGAAATTTAAGGAGATCAGCAATGCTTATGAGGTATAATTTTTTTTCTTGTAGCCTTTATTTTTGTCCTGCTAAAAGGTAACTGACAAGTGACGACTATAATGGAGGATATTGCGAGCACTTCTCATGGCATTTGATGTTTTAAAATAGGTTTTGTCCGATGATGAGAAACGTTCCATATATGACAAATATGGGGAGGCTGGCCTTAAAGGAGCTGGCATGGGCGGCATGGGGGTGAGGATTTCTTACTTTATAAGTAGATCTAGCAGTAGCAGCAGATGGTTATCTTACCTATATAATTTTTGACTTACTGTTCCTTATTTGTAGGATTTTAGCAACGCCTTTGATTTGTTTGAGTCTTTGTTCGATGGCTTCGGTGGTATGGGGGGTGGCATGGGCATGGGAGGTAGAGGTTCTCGGAGCAGGGCCACAGAAGGTGAAGACCAGGGCTATAATCTGGTTTTGAATTTCAAAGAAGCTGTATTTGGGGTTGAGAAGGAAATTGAAATTAGCAGGCTTGAAACTTGTGGCACTTGTGATGGATCAGGTGCAAAACCTGGGACTAAACCATCGACCTGTAATACTTGTGGTGGGCAAGGGCAGGTTGTGTCCTCGGCAAGGACCCCACTGGGTGTTTTCCAGCAGGTGACAACATGCTCTGCTTGTGGAGGGACTGGAGAGATTTCTACTCCTTGCAGCACCTGTAATGGTGATGGCCGAGTGAGGAAGTCAAAACGCATTAGCTTGAAAGTTCCACCTGGTGTGGATTCAGGTAGTCGTTTAAGGGTTCGTTCAGAAGGTAATGCAGGAAGGAGAGGTGGACCCCCTGGAGATCTTTTTGTCATGATTGAAGTTCTCCCAGATCCAGTATTAAAACGGGACGACACCAATATTCTCTACAATTGCAAAGTTTCTTACATTGATGCGATTTTGGGTACAACCATGAAGGTTCCTACAGTAGATGGAATGGTTGATCTAAAGATTCCATCAGGTACCCAGCCTGGAACAACATTGGTGATGGCCAAAAAAGGTGTGCCGTTCCTGAGTAAACCGAATATGAGGGGTGATCAACTAGTGAGGGTGCAAGTTGAGATTCCAAAACGGTTGAGCAGTGAAGAGAGAAAGCTCATAGAAGAGCTTGCAAATCTAAACAAGCCTAAAGCTGCCAACAGTAGGAGATAGTTTGTATCTGAAACAACCGTTGTTTTAGCTTTCTAATAGTTCCAGTGACGAATATTCTTGTGTGCTGGGTTTGAGATTTGTTCCGCTATTTACTCTACCTACTGGCACACTCATATGAATGTTTATTCCTCAAAGTCTATATATAGCATAGTTGTAGACATAGACAATTTTGAGTGTTGATTTTGTATTATGTACTATACCTACACCGAGCGAAATGCTGGTAAAAGATCAAGAGGGCTGAGCGAAGATTGTTGATGTCTCAATATTTATTATATATTATCATTTGCTTCTCCATCAAAAGTGATTTGAGGTTGATTGTAACTTGCTCCAATAACCACTTCAATATTCTTAGCTTCAAGCTGTTCCCCTACACCCTTTGTTACCGTGTCAATTTTCCTTTTCTGGTATGACGAGTACTACTAGACAACACAAAAGAACTGAATTCTTAGTCCTCGATTACTTCATTTTCTTGATATGAGAAGGAAACGAGGAGTAACCAAGTGGGCATGTTGGGCAGAGAGGAGGATAAGCTCTGGTTATGTTGACTTAAGCTTTGACCTAAAAAGTTAGTGTAGAATTGCTATAAGCTGCCTAGTTCCCCTATCCTCCCCGACGTGAAAGGATATCACACTGCTTTTTCAGTCCTTCATAGAGCACTATGGTCGTTTGGTAGGTAATTAAAATTATTTCGGGACTAATTTATCCCATCTTTTGGGATGGTATAAAATAATCTCGGGTTAAGTGGGATAAGAAGGGATATCTCGAGGGTGGGATTATACTTCATTTTGTACCGTGTTTGGTAGAGATAAATTTATACCTCCTACCAAACACGGTACAAAAAATTAGTGCTGGGATATCCCAGCCTATACCATGCACCAAACGACCCCAAGAGCAGGAACACCTTTATCTTTTCGATTTCTTTGTGGTATTTTTCATTTGTAGAAAAGTGAGACCTAAGAGCTCAAGTTACCACTTTGAGAGAGAAAATTACTGGGATA
Organism: Lycium ferocissimum; assembly: GCF_029784015.1. NCBI lineage: Eukaryota > Viridiplantae > Streptophyta > Magnoliopsida > Solanales > Solanaceae > Lycium > Lycium ferocissimum. The sequence goes on from NC_081348.1 coordinate 36,008,123, forward strand.
CACTAATTTAGAATTAGTAAGGAGCGCCAACAATATATTACGAAGAATCCACAGATCAGCAAGAATTTATCATGAGTTTCAATATCAACTTAGGCAAAAAGTCTCGTGGTTACAAAAAAAAAAAAAAAAAAAAAAAAAAAGGATAACTATTTATCAGGAGGAAAAAAAGAAGGCATACTAGGGGAAGAAAAGGTAAAATGGGATTAAATGAAAAAGGGAATGGGGTGAGAGAGGCTCGAACTCTCGACCTCAGGATACCTCAGAAGCTATGAGACCTACGCGCTAGCCAACTGCGCCACCACCCCAGTTGTTTATCTCCACAGAACTTTACAATATAAGGCTTATTGTTTAATTTCATTCTGAACTTCCTATCATGCCATGGCCTTTTATATTGTTTTGAATTATTTGTCCTTGTGCCGAGGGTCTCCTGGAAACAGCCTCTCTACCTCCAAAGGTAGGGTATGTCTTCTTACACTTTATCCTCCCCTGACCTCACTTTGTGAGATTTCCTAGGTATTTTATTGTTGTAAAAGATTCTTGGAGACAAATAACATAGAATCTCCAAGATCTTCGATTGTTTAAATATAGTTCTGCTCTGAGTGCAAAAGACAGTAGCCAGGTCTTGAATGGATTCACTGGTTCCCCAAGAATTTAATTAATCAAATTATACAGTTGATAATTGGTCTACATTTTGGCTCTATTCGGTTTAGCATAAAGCATCTTACACAGAAGGTATCCGTTTGAAAATATTAGTAGAAAGAAAAAAAAAATCATATTTTTTGAGTCATTTTCCAGAATATTGATAGTATATGTGATAATTGCAGATGGTAGGAGCAAAATATTTCACGACAGAGACAAAAAATATTTCCTGTTGATAAGCTCAACACAAAATGGACGGATACAAAAATAATACGTAGTAATTGGATACAACTTAAACATATATTTAGTCGAGGGCGCGATTCTCTTACTTCAGCTTTTGTCTATTCTTTTGGTTTCTTTCCCTTGTTCTAATTGTTCACGACAGCCCACGTCTCTTAGTACTGCATTAATTATTTTACAGGAAAATATTTTTTAAATAACATTTATTGCGCGGATTGGCCTTCAATAATTCCATCAAATACTCCTCGATTTGCTAATGTTATTAGGAATCTTCAATATTTATTTCACTCATCATCGAAAAATATCTTTCATGAAAACAAACATTTATGAAAAATAACTTCCGTCACACCAAGCACAAACCAGTTCAAAGAGAATCACCAACCTATAAAGTTCTAGATTGTTTTTCAGCCAAGAAAAAGCCACAAACTCACCATAGAGAAAACAGAGGAAAATGGGGTCTCTTGAAGGAAAAAAATCCCAAAAACCTCATGCTGTATGCATACCATTTCCATCACAAGGCCACATAAATCCTATGCTAAAAATTTCAATACTCCTTCATTCCAAAGGCTTTCACATAACATTTGTCAACTCTGAATATAATCACAAGAGATTGCTCAAATCACGAGGCCCTTCTTTTCTTGAAAATAATTTCCAAGATTTCATTTTTGAAACTATTCCAGATGGACTTCCTCCAATTGATGCTGATACTACACAACATATTCCTTCTCTTTGTTTCTCCACAAAAGAAAATTGTTTAGCTCCATTTAGAGAGCTTTTAATCAAGATTAATAATTCATCCAATGATGATGTTCCTCCAGTGAGTTGCATAATTTTTGATGGAATTATGACATTTGCTTTGTTAGCTGCTCAAGAAATTGGTGTCCCAAGTGTTAGCTTCAGAACGACAAATGCTTGCAGTTTCATGTGCAATAAACACTTGCCTCTCCTTATTGAAAAAGGAATTCTGCCTCTCAAAGGTTAGAATTCTTGAAAATTCAATCTTATATAGTTTATTCTCACTATCTATAATCGGATCGATTCACTCATGGTTAGTCAACTTTTAAGTTTACTGCACTAAAAACATTAAAATTATTTTTTTCTATATATTAATAGAAAATGAAAAATGGTGGAAAATGCAAAATCCGATGCCGAAAGTACGAGTAAACTGTTAAATGTATATTATTGCCATGTATAAATGTATAGATATGTCAATAACTCATCTTACATCATATTTATCATGGGATACTACTTCAGAAAGAAGCACGTGTTTTTACCAAACTTAAAACCTGCCGTCTTTCACCATGTGTCATCGCAGGGGGTTATTGCCATTTTTTCAAAAGTGGGTTGGACTATGAGGTTTATTTTTTCTAAGTGAGCCAAGTAAATATTACTCCGTATATAAAGTGCTATTTGTATTTCTGGGACTCAATTTAACATTTTTTGGCTTTTTATTTTATTTTTAATATAGGTATGATTGAACTACTGTTTTGTATTATAAAAATTAGTTTACAACTTTGGGGCAATCTAAAAATTGAATGATAATTATTGAAATTAACCTATTTTGTAACCATGTTGTTCTTTTTTCTTTCTGGGTTCTTTTTCTTTACATCCCATTAAGGAAATTAGTCCAAATAAGACAATGTTTGGTGCACAAGATAACAACAGGAAAGTTTTCTTTTTGAGAAAAAAATTTGACCAAGTTGATCTTCTCCTGTAAAGTGCATATATTATTGAATTATTATTGATGCAATGTTTTATTTTCCTTATTTACTGGTATTTATGCAGATGAAAGTGATATAACAAATGGGTATTTGGACACGATTATAGATTATATACCTAGTATGAAAAATCTCTGTCTTAGGGAATTCCCCAGCCAAATTAGAACCACAAATATAAATGACAAATTGCTGAATTTCATTATGGGAGAAACTGAAGGAGCTTCAAAAGCATCAGCCATTATTTTCCACACTTTTGATTCACTCGAATTTAATGTCTTAAGAGACTTATCCTTAATTTGTCCTCCACTTTACACTATTGGACCTCTTCAATTGCTCACTGATCAACTTCCAAAAAATAGTCTAAAATTCCTTAGAGCCAATTTATGGAAAGAAGATGAGGACTGTCTCAATTGGCTAAATTCAAAAGAGGAAAAATCAGTGGTTTATGTGAATTTTGGTAGCATAACAGTATTGACAAAAACCCAACTCATGGAATTTGCATGGGGACTTGCTAATAGCAAGAAAAACTTTTTCTGGGTAATTAGGTCTGATGCAGTTGTTGGTGATGATTCTGCTATGTTACCAAATGAATTCGTCGAAGAAACTAAAGAAAGAGGCCTAATTTCAAGATGGTGTTGCCAAGAACAAGTTTTGAAACACTCATCAATCGGTGCGTTTTTGACTCACTGTGGATGGAATTCAGTAATGGAAAGTATAGGAAGTGGCGTACCTATGATTTGTTGGCCATTTTTTGCCGATCAACACATAAACTGCAGGTATATTTATCGTTTAAGTAATATAAACTGTCAGTGTAAGATTGTTTACACCATCGGGTTATTTTTATCTGGTGTAGTAGGTAACCTATCTATCACCTTATTTTCAAGATTAGAAATCTCACGGTTTAATGAAGCTTTCATGTAGACATTCTTTGGTTGACCTGATGGTACAAAAACGTAAACTCACATGTTATTCATATTATTATATTATTATATATGCATCAAATTATATATAATTTTTGTCCCTTTTTGTTAGTACATAGTAAGTACTTTATAAATAAAAAAATAAGTGGTGGAATTCAAAAATAAATAAAGTTTAATTTCGATCCCTCATTTTCATGTGCAGGTATGCATGTTATGAATGGGGTGTTGGCATGGAAATTGACAAGAATGTGAAGAGAGATGAAGTAGACAAGATTGTGAGGGAAATGATGGATGGAGATAAAGGTAAGAAAGTGAAGAAAAAGGCAAGTGAATGGAAAAAATTGGCACAAGAAGCTACTAGAGTTGAGGGTTCATCAAGCTTGAATTTAGATAAATTAGTGAAAGATGAACTTCTATTCAATTATCCAGTTTGTTAGTAGAATGCTTAAATGAGAAATGAGGAGAAGTGAATAAAATCAAATCGGGGTTGATGTGTCATCTAAGAAATTTGATTATCTCAATGTACATGTAAATCATTTTTATTCTTTCTTGCTCCTCTTTTGAAAATTAGGAGATTGTATAGCATATATCATTTCTTAATTAATTTGATCCCTTGTACCGATTGAAGAAAAATGTCTAGCTTAAAAGTATACTTGATCATAAGGATTACTTTAGGGATTCAAGAGTTTGATAGAGAAAAATAAAAAAAAATTAAAGAAACGCGCAGAACATTAAAACACACACACATATATATATGAAGATAGAATGAATTCAACAGAGTGATTCTTGAATTCAAGGACGGATCAAGAAGGTCAAGAACATATTCAATAATTTCAAGACAAGTCTATCCTACTAATTGATTCATAACAACAAGAAGGGAATTTGGCACTTATATACAACTTTAAAGAACAATTGACAGTCCTTAGATAATAACTAATATTGGCACTTGTCTTCCAAAAATATTGGCAACAAATTACTCTTACTAATTTTGCCCCTCTTTCTTCACATTTTTCCAACCCGCCTCAGATATCTTCTTTAATAACTCATCTGTTGTCGGAAAAATGGCACGTGATCGATTTTTTTTATTTTGAGCATATTTTTTTACATGTATATCACATTGTATAGTACATATATTACACACATATTTCGTGGATATGTACAAGTATATATATGATATACATGAAAAAATTGATAGTTCATGGAGAAGTTCTATTTTCGGCATATTTTTCCAAAATGTATATCATATTGTATATTGTGTATATCATTATATATCATATACAAATTTTCTTAGATATACATGAAATACATAAGATACAAAAATATACATGAAAGAAAAAAACGAATATCAATGAAATAATGTATAACATAATTACCGAAAGAAGTAGCGCACCTTGAACATATTTCTCTCTTATCATCATTTTTTATCTTTTCTCTTTCATAACCTTTTTTTTTTCATTTTTCAACAAAAAACAAAAAAAGAGTTCATAAACTTTATACACATCATGTTAGAGAGTGCATATTTGGCTAGTAAAATTTCTCTTTCTGCATTTTCTTTCATGTTTGAGTGCTTGCCCAGATGGTCGACCTCATCTTGGCTTCTCTCATTTATAACTATTTTATGAAATTTACGGACATGATCCGAACCCCAAAGTCAAAAGGTCTAGATTTCTTAAAGAGTTTTAAAGAACCTGAACCATTTGACTATGGTTAACGGGGTCATGGTTTGGGGGTCAAATCGTGTCCCAAAGACCATCTAATTTGAATTTTGTAATGAAACAATGCCGGATTGGCAATACTTTGGAACTAACCTAAGAAAATTATTGCAGTAACTTACCCGATCAATTACTGTAACAATTGACGCCTATTCGAAAACACTTCACACTACTTATTTGGTAAAAACTTGCAAATTAGTAATGAAACGATGTCGATTGGAAATACTTTGATGCAGTAACTTACAAGATCAGTTATTGTAACAACTTAGGCCTATTCGGCAACACTTTACACCACTCATTTAGTTAAAACTTGTAAATTCGTAATGAAACGATCCCGGATTAGCAATATTTTAAGACTAACCTAAAAAAGTTATTGCAGTAACCTACAACCAATGCCTAACCGGCAATACTTTCAAGTTTCAAAAAAATGCATAAACTATCAGTTTTGACATCCTTTCGATTCAATTCGATTACCAAAAAAAGCGGCAGTAAGCTAGCTTACCGAAAATCGGTAAAAGCGGCAGTAACTTGCTTTCGATTCGATTAGCATCCCAAGTTACATCAAAATTGGAGTTAGATCATCCTAGCATTTGACTACTCTTCTTAATTCTAAATTAAAATGGAAGGAGTTTGTAGCATTAAAACCAGAAAGAACAAAAGTAAAAAGAAAAAAGAAGAACAAAAGGTTTAAGAGAAAAAGGAAAAAAAAAAACGGATTCGAACCTTATCTGTTAAACCCATAAACCCTAGGAAATTTCAAACTCTCCAAACAAACAACTGAAATTCTTCTTTCTCCAAGAAAACTATGGACTGCAACAACGAGATCTCCCTTGATCCATGCTGGATGTGCTTGACGGCCCCCCATAAGACGCTCACTTAGGGACTTCTTACTCCAGCTGTTCCAAGAGTCGACCATGTCCCACCGGAAATCGTAGACGAGATACTAGATCTCCCATCTTCCCGTGAAGAGTGTCACAAGGTTCAAGCTTTGAACCAATAGAAGGAACTCATGTCCGAGCCCTCGTTTCGTAACCATAATTCAAACTCCGGTCCCTCAATTCTTGTATTTACTAAACAAAAGTATGGGGCATCTTATGACATATTTTCAATATTCAATTTCAATCCTCCCGATATGGTTCACCCCTTCCGCTCCAGTTCTGTCCTTTCGGTGGGTCTAGTAAACGGCCTCATGTGCCTTTTCCGGAGAGCGTGGTCAGACGAAATTGCTGTTTAGAAGGCAGCAAACCCTCAATACTGGATGCTTCCGGCATCTGAAACCAAGCCGAACCAGTGGGATGCATAGGTTGCTTTATGTTATGATGCCCAAAAGGATGAATGCTATATATTGAGAATCTTCGGTGGTGGAAAAATGGTGCGCCCATCTGCAAACCCAAATTACGTAGAAATATTTTTCTTGAACAATTTTGAATGGAAACAGTTAAATTTTTCCAAGCCTTTCCAAATGATGCGCGAAAGCGAAAGTTGTGATTATCTGATCAAAGATATACCTTATTGGTTAGTTCGTGTAGAAAAAACACCGGGAAATTGATGGCGTAATCGTATTACTATTTTGTGTAGGGTTTTGCTTAGTTAAAAAAGAATTTAAGGAATTGTTAATGCCAACCATCTTTCAAACTTTAGAAGAAAAAATGCTTAAGGATTGTGTTGTGGTTTGGAAAGATTTCATTAGGCTGTTAGAATGGTAGGAACAGGGCGAGATTGGTGTATGAGACGTGTCTGAGGACAATCTTTAGACCAAAGAAGTAAAATTTAGACCATTAGGTGGATTTGAAAAGACTTTATGTTGTTTGAGTTATGGTGAGTTGGTGGTTTTAAATGAAAATGGGGTATTGGTGATTTATGATCCCTTGACTAGCATAGTCAAGGCAAAATTTAGTGGTAACAAAGGTTCTTCTACTAGTATAATTTTCAAGTATACGGAGAGCTTACACTTCTCAATAGAAAAAGGGAGCGAAGCAGAGACAGAAGCTTCTGTTATCCGTTCTCTTTCACTCACCACTAGTTTTCTGTCATGCCCTAAATTTTGAGCGGCGTGACCGGCACTCAGTGCCAAACTGGGCCTCGAGCGAACCACTCTAAATCTGAAACTCTGCTAAGGCCTACCTGCACATTGAAAATATCAACCAGCCGGCGAGGCCGTAATCTAGATATATATAAAAAAATGCTGTCTATCTCGTCTGAACTGGGCACACACACACCTAAAATATATATACACAATTGAGCAAGCGGACGAGGCTGCTATGTAAGCTGAACAACGAAACTGAGAGCCAACATGACTACATAATATCCCAACTACATAAAACCGGCTGCTGGACCTCTAGGGAACACGAGGCTGCGAAAGGACGGAGACAAGGCCCCGTCACACCCTATATATACATGTCAAAATAGCATACCACCAAAGGACTGCTGACTCGGACAGTGGGTGCATCGCGGTGAGTGGAAGGCTGCGGGTGAATCGTCTGTCCGACTACCTAAACCTACGGGCATGAACGCAGCGCCCCCAGACAAAGGGACGTCAGTATGATAATGTACTGAATATGTAAGGCAAGATAACAACTGAAATGAAATAACAAAATATACTCTGGATATTTCATGAAAGCATCTGGAGGTGCTCTACCTGGGTTGCCTCTCATCTGAGGCAAGATAACATCACTCTATAGATATAACTTCGTGACTCGAAGGTCAGACATAGATAACATAACTTTATAAATAAAACGCCGTGACTCATAGGCCAGGTATAATCAACTCCATGACCCATAGGTCAGGTATAAGCAACTCCATGAACTCTAGGTCAGGTATAATCAACTCCATGACCCGTAGATCAGGTATAATCAACTCCATGACCCGGAGGTCAGGTATGCGCAACTCCGTGACCCGTCGGTTAGGCAATAACTCCATGACTCGTAGGCCAGGCAACAACTCCATGACCCGTAGGCCAGGCAATAAATCCATGACCCGTAGGCCAGGCGTATACATATAATAATAACTCAAAGGCAACATCATAGCCTATAAACAACATATACGCTAATTATACCTCCTGACATTCAATCATCTTATGTAACTCAACTATTCTTATACTAGCTTTTAACTAGAGAGGAGTACTACACTAGGGTTATGGTAACCCAAGAACAATCTTCGTGAATAGCACATCTTTGTGCGAATAGTCAAAGAGGTCTCAATAGTAGGAATCTTAAGAAATGGAATCATCATCATTATTACCATCACAGAAACATCTATCTTTAGCATCATAAGAACTATGAGAATCATGAACTTCGAGCTTTTGGAAATAAGGATGTTATGGAATCCATGTAAGCGTTCATAGGAAAAAGAATCATGCGTTTAGAAAGAAAGGAAGTAGCCTTAACATACCTGGAAGCTTACTTCTCGACTTTTCCAGCTTACTTTCTGTCTTGCAATCTACATAAGATCATTCATACTATTGTTAGGTTCATTATCATATTCTTGTCGCCTTCAAATTAAATCCTCTTAAAATTTGCCGAAATTCGAGCAGCATCTCCCCTGTTTATATCCCTAGCCCGAAATCACAATACCAACAAAATAACAGCACCAACATCAACAACATTATTATCAATACCAAAATATTCCATAAAACATCCCACATGATGTTTGTCCAATTTCTCAACCAACAACTTTATTATACAACCATTTAATCACTCTATCTTCGTAAATAAACCAAAAGTAATATTAATAAGGAGAGATTCATACCTTATTTTTTGTTAAAACAGCGATATCTTCAATATCCACCTTGAATCCACCGCAAAACCGTACTAGAATCACGTCATGCGTTATCCGAGCTTCGATTAATACTCGCCACTTGAAAATCACACAAACCCTTAAGTTTTTATGACATAATTGCCCTTTATGTTGCTGAGCTTTAAAATCTGATTTTGGGTGAAAAATATGGGGTTTTCCCTTTTATAAGGTTCAAAAGTCGGGTCGGGAATCTTGTAGCGATTCTTGTAGCAAGTCGGATTCTTGTAGCACGCGTTTCTGCGTCATCGGCCCGAACTTGTAACGTCCATAATTCTCTACTCCGATGTCCTATGGATGAGCAGTTTGTTACGTTGGAAACTAGACTCGACAAACTTCATTTTAGGCTTGTGTTTCGCTTCGAAACACTTCATATGCTAAGAGATATTCTTCCCTCAATTTGGACCAAAATTTTCACACGAAATTTTACCCATCCTTTCTCCAAAGTCGTACCACTCCATTTCTTCCGCTCATTTCCTTATAAAACCTTCCGGTATACCTTATATACATCCTTCACTCATTAAATATACTTAATAATGCTTGCTCCTTATATTCCAAAGTGGTTTTACTTAACCATAACTCAACGTACTTATGTTTCAAATTTGATAAGTGCTTCTTCGAAGATACGGGGTGTAACATTTTCTCTCTCTGTATCTTATCTTTATCTATCACTTTCTCTTCCTATAGTGATGGTGTTCGAGCCATCTTGCATGCATCTCTACCATTCACAAAAACTCACGTAATGTTTTAAGAAACATTCAAAGTTAATATTTTTTCCAAATTCACTTTTCCTAGTAATCTCAATTTTTTATGTAATTCAAAAAATAATTTCATACATTAGTTTTGAATAGCTTAAATCTATTTTAAAAAGAAAAATTGCATGTGTCTTTTTTCAGATTCTCATTGTCTGTTTTAATTTTTACCACTAATTAGAATGTAAATGAATTGATATATTTGAAAAGTTCAAATTCATTTTGGGCCTTCAATTTTGAGACATAAAGCAATTGATTTAGCATTTTATTGCGCGGATTGGCCTTCAAAGGCACTGGTCTTTAATTTTTGCCCCTCAAATTCTTTGGGTTTTAATTTTTGTCCTTCGCCTAAAATATCTCGAGGTTTTGGATTCGAATCCCGGCTCAGTTAAAAAAAAAAAATTCACAAAACAGAGTTTCGTAGCAAAATTAGGCCTATTTGGGCAAAAGTTAGGCCTTTAAGGCAGAAGTTTGCAAAATTTCAGCTGAGTAAAGAAAAAAAAAAATTGCCTTAAGGTTAGTAGAGTTTGCCTTATGCCTGAAGGCAAAATTCTGCCTTAAGTAGAGTTTGCAATCAAACTCTGCCTTAAAATACAGTTTTGCAGGCAAACTCTACCTTGCGATATTTTTTTTTTTTTTTTAAATTTTTGACTGAGCGGCGTTCGAATCGGAAACCTAGGAGATTTAGACGAAGAGCAAAAGTTAAAGACCACTCCCGAATAAGGGTAGTCATGCAAATTGCCCTTTGATTTAGTGGCCTTGGACTTGAGTCGGTCTGGGCCATCTGTTTGTTTTGAAATTAATAAATTAGTTCTGCCTTTTGAAGCCTTTTAAAGTTTTATCTGTTTAATCTCGATTATATTCATTAAATTTTCGGGAATGCTTTCTCCAATCTCATCAGATTCACAATGGAAGAGGAAACAAAGATGTTATGAAGCACCACCACATATCTAACTCTGAATTCTTAATTGGTTCAAGATTTAAAGGGTTAGTAAGAAAACACAATGTATGGACATCGTGATGAGAAGTACTACTTCCCATACAAGCACCTTTTTCAAATACAACTTACACTGAGTGATGTGGAAAATAAGCTAATTGGCTTGTAATTTATCACGTAACTCGTGCTAAAATCATGTAGCTAAACTTCTTGCTATCACATATTATAAATGACGCGGCATATTTTCTTCAATCCTCCATGATAATCTGCCTGAAAAAGTTCTAAACACTGTTAAATGTAACTAATTTGGGTTTTATGATTATTAACTAATTGGTGCTGCCTATAATATTCCATCTCATTTAATCTTGTTGAGCACATGTAAATATGCTAAAGTACAGTGGTACGGGTGGAACGTAACTTGACTTGCCAATTGAGAGAGTCAACTGGAAACTTGCATATACGACTTTTATTGGCCTCACCACCAATTCTTAGTTAATTTACAAGCCTTTAGGTTAACTAACTTAAGTCCAAATTTGGATTTTTCACTTTAAGTTGAGCTACTAATTTCTCCGAGTCTTTAAATGAAGCTTAATTGGTCTAACGTCACGAACGCATGATAATTATCTTACACAAGTCTAACAAATATTTAGGTCCCAAAGTGTAACAACTCAACATAAATAAGTGCAATTATTACGTGCTAAAAACACTAGAGTAGAAACAACTTAAATAGCAATAAACATTTTCTAGACAAGTACCACCTATCTCGGCTTTAATGACGCAAATTTTTTAAAAAACATAAAATAAAAAAAATATGTCTAGTTTCTCATTTATATGTGTTTGATATGACAAACGTTTTGAGAACATTACTTATTTTCTCAATTTTTTTTTTTTTTTTTTGGATATTTGCTTGGACAATGAACTTTAAAAAAAAAAGATATTTAGTAAAGCTTGATAACGGTATTAGGAAATGGGACCATTTCCCTACACAAGTAGCCAAAAACACTAGCAAATAGAAACTATCAAGAGCTATAATGCACATGTCCATTATTACACAAGCATATTGAGACATGACACATTATTTTGAACCCCAACCTATTTCGATCAGCACAAACTTTGGATGAGTCGGATCATAAATCATTTATAACTTGACATGTTTAATACACCTAAGTTGAGTTTGGACCCAAAAGCACCTCATTAAACAATTTGTTAAAGTTAATATAAGAAGAACCTCCTGGACTAACAGCCTTCTCTGCTTCCTCTTTCCAATTCACAACTTTCAATTTCATTTTCTTTCCCTTTTTACCCTCCATCAATTCCCTCACAAGAATCTCAACTTCACTTCTCTTCAAATCATTTATTTCCATGCCCATTTCCCACTCAGTGCAACTGTACCTGCAATTCGTTTGTTGCTCCGCGAAAAATGGCCAACAAATCACTGGCACGCCTCCACAAACACTCTCTAACATCGAATTCCATCCACTGTGAGTCAAGAATCCTCCAATCGCGCGATGTTTCAATACTTTCTCTTGTGGACACCAACTAATTATCATGCCTCTGTCTTTAATTTCACTTAAAAAATCTTCTGGCAAATTTACAAAGTCCCCTGAAATTAAATCAGGCCTAATGATCCATAAAAACTGTTTCTTGCTATTAGCAAGTCCCCATGCCATTTCAGTAAATTGGTCTAAAGTCATCACAGTGATACTTCCAAAATTCACAAAGACAACTGAATTTGGCTCTTTTGTATCAAGCCATTCAATGCAACTCAAATCTTCTTTCCATAAATTTGAACCAATTGATTTGACCTTTTCATCATCAATTGTGTTATCGAGCATTAGTTGTAAAGGACCAATGGTGTAAATTTGAGGATGTATGGTGAAAAGGGCATTTAAGACAGTATGCTCAAAGGCATCAAATGTGTTCAAGATTATAGCTGAGGCTTTAGAGATTCTTTCAGTTTCATTTATGAAGAAATTAAGCATAATGTCATTGTAATCTGCTGTTCTGATGAAACTTGGGAAATCTTTTAGCCTCATATCTTTCATTCCGGGAACCCAATCTACTGTTGTTTCCAAATATCCGTTTGTAATATGACTTTCATCTGCATAGCGAGAGAAAAGAGCGATTAGCAAAAAAAAATAAAAAAATAGGAGTAATAATATGTGGGAGTATGAACAAAGACGGATTCAAGATTTGATTATCGTTTGAACTCGGAACTCTACCACAATCTATTTGGATTTGAAATAAAGCATCAAGCTATCAAGTACCTACTTCTCGATAAACATTTTATTTATTCTGTTTTTGGAAAACCAAAAATCTGGAATGCTCGACCATATGCTTAATTTGCTAAACGTTTAAATGATTCAGATTTTTTAATATCCTCTTTTAGATATGCATGCAAAATCATAGTATTGAAATATTCATTTTTCTTAAAACGAAGGCTTTTATTGATTTGTGGACTCCATATTGACTTGTTATAATAAATAATATACTCAGAGACAACTAAAATGGGCTTCGGAATGCCAAATATACCCATGGATATTCTCGTTTCTGAAAAATAGCATAATTAATTGACCACTCACTGGAAGCTGACCATTCATAAAAATCATTGATCTAAAGTTTTTTGTCTTCTCTAATGCTTCCAATTCGGTACTGTTCTCTCAACCACTCGTTTGCACTCCTATGACTCATCAAAGATATGGTTTCCTATGTCCATTTTTACTTGTCAATGTATTAATTTGACACGCCTATTAAGGAGCTAAAAATAGAATGACAATTTTACTATATTCCCCCTAATTATTGCTAAGTAATCCTAATGATTGAGATTAATAAAACATACTTTAAAAATTGTGCAGCCACTAAAAATTCCTTGAATTTTCCAACCAGTAATTAATAATAAGGGTAAAATAGCTATGACATGCTAAATTATCTCTTGATTTTCCAAACTAGATAAGTAAAAATGAACAATTATTTTTAGTATAATAAAAATGGACGGAGGGAGTACTATTTTTTACCTACCTAGATAGGAACAAAAGGAAAAATAATTTACTTTTAACAGTCGTATGAAATTTGCTGACTGCATTGTTCTGTATGAAAAAAGAGAGGCTCCAAGCCTCCAGCTTTCGGTTCTACAAGACCTTCAAATTTTATTGTGTTATGCATATGGTGTTTTCCAAGTTGATATTTTTTGGTAGGCGTGTTTTCCATGATTCCATCCACAAAACGATATATATTCCGGATCCTCCCACAGGGCATGTTCCAAATATCACTACTAAAAAATCTTAGTTTTATCGAGGGACGTCCCTCAGTATTTGGTACTGGGCACCTAGCTAATTTGAGCCTCGATAAACATTACCGAGGGGGACTCTTAGCAAATACTGATGGAGTCCCTCAGCTCATCCATCAGTACATATTTTCCTAGAAAGAATTAAATATACCGCGCGAGGGACTCCATCAATACATTAAGAAAACATAGTTTGGTAGTGATATATTATTTACCAAGAGACGGTCATTAGTATGTTAAATTTAATAAAAATTAAACATACCAAGGGAGCCTCGGTAAAGTCATAGTGACAGTATATTTAGCTAGTATGTTATAACTTTCTTAAACTCGTCCATTAATAAATGGATTAAGCTATATGTATTGATAGTGTAATAAACTTTTTACACTATTAATGTAACTTAATCTAATATACATAGAACGTTTACTTATCAGTTGTCATTTATTTTAGGTTACTCCTCGTAACTAAGTACATGTAATTACTTGTTTTGTTACCTGATTGTACAAAGATTTTTCACGCTCCGTACATAGAAAACTTGAACTCAAAACAAATGGAGGGACTACAACGTACGTAGACAAGTATTAATTACCTTTGAGAGGAGTATATCCTCTTTCAACAAGCTGATGATACTGCAGGTAACACATGAAACCACATGCACTACACGTCCAAAACAACACCTCCGGAATACCCAATTCTTCAGCAACTTCCAGCGTGAAAGTCATAATTCCGTCGGACATGATGCATGTCACAGGAACATTAATGGCTGCCACATTAATCTTGTTAATGAGGTCGCGAAATGGCTTCGAGCAATTCTTGGATGTAGATGCACAAAGAGAAGGAATATCTTGTGTGGCATCGTGGTCTGGACCGGCAGGGAGGCCATCCGGTATGGTCTCGAACCGGAAGTCAGGCAACCCGTCGAGGGAGTGGGGCCCATTGGACCGGAGAAGCCGGTTGTGGTTGAACTCAGTGTTAACAAAGGTTACGTAAATACCATTGTTGTGAAGAAGTTTGGCTAGTTTGAGCATTGGGCTTATGTGACCTTGTGCTGGATAGGGTACGCATACAACATGAGGCCTTTTGGAATTTGCAAAACTGGCCATTTTTTATTTTTTTTTGGCTCTGATAACTGGTAGTTGCAGGAGAGTGAGAAGGTTGTGGCCACTTTTATAGCCACATTGTAGATATTTCCTTTTTATTTTTCAAGGAAAAGTATTACAATAACTTCCAATAGGAGTATCATTTACTCCTAGCTAGTTAAACTGGACAATAAGGCCTTTTTCTAATATTTGCTAATTCCTAAATTCAGTTATTTCCCTTAGCTAATTGGGAAAAAGATATTCTACTATACTATAATTGGGGATAAGCACACAGCCAGAGGCGAATTTAGGTATAATTTTTGGGTCACGTGAACACATGGTCACTCGATTAAACTCAATAAATTATGTGTATAATTCTGAAAATATATCTAATATTAACTGAAGGAAAACATGGTCAACATATCTAATTCTGTGTTTTTTTCCTCGAGGTCTCGGGATCGAACCTGAGCTCCTGCACGTTTTATGTTTATTTTTTCTAAAGCAGCCTTTTAACTTTCCTTTTTATATTATTCTAAATTATTTTTCTTCTATAATTCTAATTACCCTTTTTTTTTTATATTACATCTAATGAATCCCCCCCCCCCCCCCCACCCCCCTTATTTCTAATTACCCAAGTCTCAAAAGGCAAAAGAAATTTAAAAATCCCATAACTAATAGTTAACCCACCTTCTTGAAATTCTGAATTCGCCTCTGCACACGTTAGGTCAATATACTATAAATGGGGATAAGCACACAGCAGGTCAGCATGCCTGCTTGGCATTTTAAGGATATTTTCGTAATTTCAGGCAAAATAGAGTTATATCACTGGTCAAAAAGGAATCTTACCATAGCTAGAGTGTAATTTCTTGAGTACCTTGACTAAATTGTCCCTTTGCTAATGTTAGCATCCACAATCTTACTTTTTTCCACACAATAACTCTCCAGCCCACACGTGCCCAGCTTTTTGTTGAACTTTTGCATGCTTTGGTCAATTGGCCCTTCTATTTATGTCAGCAGCTATTATTATTCCTTCTTACCAACGGGTCATTACCAACATTACTTAGTCCAAAAAGGATTAATTATCTATAAAATAAAGTAATATAGATCAATATTTTCAACTCTTCTTATCATCACCTTCAAATTTTAATCAAAGAAAATAAAAAATAAAAAATGATTTTCTGAGGAATGTTAAAAGTATTTGAAACATTATGGAATATATAAGAATATGTTATTACATTTGAAGTAGTAGAATGCATCTTATTTTTTAGGGATAATGCATCACTTTAGAGTTTAATGTTATAGAAAATTTATAAATTTACTCTGAGTTGAATCTTCTTTTTTTTCATTAGCAAAGTTAATTTAGTTTTCTAAACATATCTTGTAATTTTATATAACTTCTTATTTATTTGTATAACGTTGAGTTTTGACTTGTGAATTTAACTTTTATTTTATTTATTTTATAGGACAAATTAGATTATAGAATTACAGCATTTTTGGTACTATGTCCGTCCTAATTAATGTGGCACCATTTTTTACTACACACAAAGTTTAATAAAAAGAACACTTGACACTTGTGGTTTAAAAGGTATCATACATACTTGTGTGACTATAAATCATCTTATTAAGGATAAAATGAGAAGCTTGAAGTCAAAATTATTTCTACATATCAAAAAGTAAAATTCATTTTGAGACAAAGAAAGTATTTCTTGGAATAAAAGTATTTTGAGTTCATTCAACATCTTATTCATTTTAGCCAAATTTTCATTCAATTAATCATTAAGCTCTATTTGGGGTTTAAAACTTATCATAATATATATTCTATAAGAAAAAAAGAAACAAAGAAAAAGAGATATTAAATAAGCGGGGAACATCCGGGGAAAAAAGCACAAAAGAAAATTGATATATTACTTGCTTTTACAGTTTAAGATTTCGAGTTTAAAGTAAAAAAGAACGGAATAATATAATCACAAATTGAAAATTTAGAAAATTGGTCTACGTCGAAGTAGAGATGGTTCAAATGTTAGTTTAATTGATCAGGACAAAAGTATATTTACATTCCTATTGAGTGCACGCAACATAAAAATTAAATTGAAATAAGCAAAAATAAAATTGACTTTTTAATTTTTTCTTTTTTCATTAGCGATCGAAACATTAATGAATCATATTGAAATTGAAATACTTGGGCCCGTGCGCAGCACAGGCGTTCTTCATCTAGTACTATACCTCCAATAGAAACAAGAAAACGCACGGCTAAGTAGAACATTCAACATTCTTCGTAATTGTATCTAATAGTACTCCCTTAGTTCCAATTTGATATTTTTTGTTTTTTGAAATTCAAACTGTGTGAACTTTGACTAATATTTCAAAATATATTTTTCATCAAAGAGAAGAAGTGTAACTTATAGTAGTACTTTTCTTGTAGTCTTTGAAAATCTAAATATTAAATTAATCTAATATTAACTAGAAAAATTAATCAAATTAATTTTTGACTAAAATTTTACTACCGCCGTGCCTACTCACTCACAAGCCTAATCCTATAGCTGCCTCTCCTCCCCTACCTGGGTGTTTGTTCCAAACTTTAGGTTTTCCCAAACTTTTAACTTCTTCACTTAATGAGTAATATTAGTAATTCGAAAAAACTAAGTTATATAGACTAATAGTGATTTTTTTATTTTTTTTAACGCTACTAGTGTTATTTAACCTCTTAAAGCAGGTTAGTTACTATTTATTCTAGGTTGCCAAAAGAAGCGGATATATAGTGTTATATATGGATTCACGTGAATTCAAAGTAATTTTTGTCTATATTATGCATATGTATGATAAGAAATTCACTAAATATTTGATTACAAACCCAGTTATTATCCTATATTAACTTGAGGTCACACAATAAATACCCATAAATCTTAAATTTTGGAATGCCTATTGTTATCAATCAATATTATTAGATAGACTTACATGTAATTAGTTTTTAAAGGACTAGACTGTATAAAGTTTATACATCATTAAAACATAAAACTTAAAACACCTTGCAAAATAGGCAAGTAACTTTTTACAACATATAAATTGCATTGATGGTATAAAAAATTATTTGCTTTATGAATTATGAGAGGTGAACCCTTTAGAAAGATGACCATATAGAAATGTCAATGAATTGCCTTTTCGACACTAGAGATTTGAGTGTGACAGATAATAGTACTTCTAGAATTATGAACGATTATTATACTTGGGAAGAAAGCCGCGATAAAGATGTTTGTCTACGTCCCTTTCTGGTTTTCTAGAGTAAATTTCTTCAATGATCACTCATCTTATGAAAATTATGTAGCAAAATTATTTTATTTTATTTTGTATTAATAAAGTCACTCGATTTGTATGTTGTATTTTAAAAAAAATTACTATTGCTTGATTATGAACTAGATTCACCGGAAGTACTTGTTGGCATTTTAAATTTTAATTTATATTTCATGTAGGACCCAACATTTTCGGTCTCATCAAAATTAGAAAGTACTTCTCTATCGAAAAAGTTATTAATCGGATAATTACAACTCAAAACATACTTGTTGTATTTAAAGACGTAATTAAGTTTTTTGTAGCTTTCTTCACTTGACAATGACTTAAGGTAGAGAGCACGACAATTTTTTGGGGGTAATGATGGAGATCCGCTAGTGAAACACCCATCTCCATCCACAAGCCAAAATCATCTCCATGACCACCACTGAAACATAGATTATCATATGAGAAAATGACCTAATAATACTACTTAAAACTATATATTACAAATAATAAGGATATTTTTCCTTATTTACAAAACATAACAACTTAATTACAAAATATATCAGATTTGAAAAAATTAAAAGCCATCCTTTCCTTCCCTTTTTCCCCATTCTCTGTTTCATCCAAAACAGAGCTACCCCACCCATCCTTTCCCCTTCTCCCCATTCTCTGTGTCCTTCGAGAACTCCACCGCACCACCCTTCTCTTCCCCTTCTCCCCTTCTCCGACGTCTTCTTTGACGAGTTCAGGCCACGCTCCGATGGCAGATCTAAACAAACACGATTTGGAAAAGCGCAGATCTAAAAAAATGTAGATCTAGAATAATACTGAGAAAATGAAGCCATTTTTCAAAGTTAGCAACTGTAACGACCTGCTTGGTTGTTATGCGTGCTTTGACCATTCTATCCTTGCTAGTACTTCCCCGAGGCTAGAAATGAGCGGACCTAAATAATTTGGTTGTGTTGTATGTTGTGTTTTGTGACTTGTAAGTGACTCTGTGATGTGTTTTTAACTTGGTTTGGTTGTTGGCTTGTGTTCATAGGGCCTTAGAATGATTTTGAGAGACTAAGTATAAAATTGTTGGAATTTCCGTGCTTACTAGTTCACAACGCCTCGTTGCAGCGAGATCGTTGCAGTGAAGACTGGGTTCGGTGCAACGAAGGGTGGGAAATTCCCAGTGTTCATTGCAGCGAAGGACCCGTTCACTGCAACGAGTCCATTGCAGCGAGACTTGGGTTGCTGCAACGAAGTCCCCTTAAGTCTAATGACGAGTTTAAGTAGTTATTTTGTGCCCACACTTTTCATAATCCCCAAAACAGTTCCCAAGAGCATAGAGGCGAATTTCTAAGGCTAAGGCACTATTCTCCATCAAAGGTAAGCCTTAATCACTAACTTTCTTCTCTTAATATTCATATTAGATTCTTGTTTCAATCAAAAGACCCTTTACGGTAATTGAAAGTAAAACACAAACACCAAGAAAATCCTAGAATACTAATGGGTTATTGTTTACAACAACAACATACCCAGTGAGTCCCACAATGTGGGGTACGAGAGGGTAGGCTTGTCACGCGAGACCTTACCCCACCTTAGGTGGGGAGGCAAGGAAAACCTCGGCTCGAAAAAGCATAGGAAAGGTTAGATACGGGTAAACAATTCAAAGCAATTAAGAAAATGAAAACAACGAAAGTGAATAAGCCATGATAAACCATTTTGTGCAAACGGATACTCGCGAGAAATCAAGGGACAAGAAACTAAAGATCAATGCAACTACTCGCAAGAAAGGATAAACGCGACTACTGCGCGCTTCTACCACCGATGCGAGTCCTCCATACCCTCCTATCTAAGGTCATGTCCTCGGTAAGATGAAGATGAGTCATGTCCTGTCTAATCACTTCTCCCTAATACTTCTTCGGCCTATCTCTGTCTTCTTCGAAACCGTCACGCGCCTTCTCGCACCTCCGCACTGGGGCATTTGTGTCTCTCCGCATCACATGCCCAGACCATCTCAACCTCGGTCCCCCACCGAGGCTACTTCTACCTTGTCTCAGATATCTTCATTCCTAATCCTATCACTCCTAGTGTTCCCACACATCCATCGCAACATTCTCATTTCCGCCACTTTCATCTTCTGAACGTGAGATTTCTTCGTGGCGACAACACTCCGCCCCATACAACATAGTCGGCCTAACCGCTTTGTAGAACTTGCCTTTGAGTTTTGGTGGCACCTTTTTGTCGCCAACACTCCGGAGGCAAGCCTCCATTTCATCCATCCTGCACCAATACGGTGCGTGACGTCATCATCAATCTCCCTATTTCCTTGTATAATAGTCCCAGGATACTTGAACTAATGGGTTATTGTTTATTTTCTCATCCTAGGAAGTGATAATCCCCACTCTTAGATGATTAACCAACATTAAACAACAATAAACTAATGGGTTATTTTTTGTTGTTGTTTAATGTTGGTTAATCATCTAAGAGTAAGGATTATCACTTCCTAGGATGAGAACTGGTTATTCAATGATGGAAATTGCTTGTTCAGACCTAGGGTTTCAATAAAAATGAGAACTTTGGCTAAAATCAGATTTGTAAGGTTGAGTTGATTATAAAACCCATAAATAGAGTTAATATGATTGTTGAGACTAGAATTAGGATGAATATGTTTCTAAGGAAAGCGAACCATTGATTAAGGATAGAAGTGGAGGGGCTGTCTTCCCCAAATTGTTATTATTGAGTTAATGCTCATGATTAAGGATAGAAGTGGACGGGTTTTCTTCCCCAAATTGTTATTATTGAGTTAATGCTCATTTACTTACTTAGCATTATGATTTCTAGACTTTGAACATTCTGAGGCACTGCGAAAGGGAAAGGCTATTGCGAAGTGATTCCATTGCTCAAATCTGCTTCGAGGTAGGTTATGGTTTACTTTAGTTAGACTTTGATTAGCGAAACGTATCTATTATGTAGAATTGACCGGAGAAAGCATGACTAGGTCTTCGGACAAGATGTATGGTTGGATATTATCTAGGTTGGTATGACTTATGATTATGTGGGCTTTTCGCCATTACTTTATGTATTAATAGGTGGTGTATTTGTTGTGATATGGGAAGGAAGGAGTTAATATGTATACTCGTGTTGTTGGGTGTGGCTTGTGGACCTGTTATGGTGATTAGGTTGTTACTTTAATTCTTTGCGTTGTGATATACTTTGCACTCCTCTCTCTCTTGTTATGACATTTATCATCGGAGGAAGGAAGGAAATGATATTAGGCCTTAATCCTGTTGTATAATTGTGATGATATCATGCATGGCATACATTCTCATTTCACATGTATATTGATATCGAATTATGACTTGGTGCTGATGATACATGAGAAAATGAAGCACTTGGTGTCACAAGACTTAGTTGTGAGGTGTATTTGCTATACTTGGAAGTAAAGGGTGTTATAGACTCTTTATGACGATTGAGATGGTTTGTATGATTCATTCCATAGTAACAAAATCGTAAGAAATAGCTACATACAGACAAACAATAACTACATTTACGCCTCAATCCCAAACTAGTTGAAGTCGGCTATATGAATCCTTCATGTCCATTATGTTACACACAAAATCATAAAAAAATCAAGTATTACAAAATAGGAGCTAGAGATTAAAATAAGTAATTGAACAAACGATGAAACAAACTAATGACTGCAACTACGTCCATGCCTCAATACAGACTCGCTGAGGTAGCCATACGAATTCTCTATATCCATTCCATTATATACAGATTAAAAAGATCTAGAGATGATAAGGTGAACACGCGCTAACAATATAACAACTACTACTACACCACAATCTCAAACTAGTTGAGGTGAATTCTCCATATGGATTGAGGGAACAAGCAATACAAATGGAGCTAGGGATGTTACAACTGATTTTTCAATTAAAAAAAAAAAAAAACTGAGTTTGAGAATCTAAATATTAATTGTAAAATATTAAATTAATCTAATATTAACTAGAAAAATTAATCAATTTTACTACCGCCGTGCCTACTCACTTACAAGCCTAATCATATAGCTGCCTCTCCTCCCCTACCTGGGTGTTTGTTCTAAACTTAAAGGTTTTGCCAAACTTTTAACTTCTCCACTTAATGAGTAATATTAGTAATTCGAAAAAAAAAAAAAAAGTTATATAGACTAATAGTGATTTTTTTTACGCTACTAGTGTTATTTAACCTCTTAAAGCAGGTTAGTTAGTGTTTATTCTAGGTTGCAAAAAGAGGCGGATATATAGTGTTATATATGGGTTCACGTGAATCCAAATTAATTTTTGTCTATATTATGTAGATGTATAATAAGAAATTCACTAAATATTTATAAATATTTGACTACAAACCCAGTTATTATCCTATATTAACTTGAGGTCACACAGTAAATACCCATAAATCTTAAATTTTGGAATGCCTATTGTTATCAATCAATATTATTGGATAGACTTACATGTAATTAGTTTTTAAATGACTAGATTGTATAAAGTTTATACATCATTAAAACATAAAACTTAAAACACCTTGCAAAATAGCAAGTAGCTTTTTACAACATATAAATTGCATTGATGGTATAAAAAATCATTTGCTTTATGAATTATGAGAGGTGAGCCCTTTAGAAAGATGACCATATAGAAATGTTAATGAATTGACTTTTCGACCCGAGAGATTTGAGTGTGAGAGATAATAGTACTTCTAGAATTATGATCGATTATTATACTTGGGAAGAAAGCCGCGACAAAGGTGCTTGTCTACGTCCCTTTCTTGTTTTCTAGAGTAAATTTCTCCAATGATCACTCATCTTATGAAAATTATGTAGCAAAATTATTTATTTTATTTTGTATTAATAAAGTCACTCGACTTGTATGTTGTATTTAAAAAAAAAATTACTATTGCTTGATTATGAACTAGATTCGCCGGAAGTACTTGTTGGCATTTTAAATTTTAATTTATATTTCATGTAGGACCCAACATTTTCGGTCTCATCAAAACTAGAAAGTACTTCTCTATCGAAAAAGTTATTGACCGGATAATTACAACTCAAAACATACTTGTTGTATTTAAAGACGTAACTAAGTTTTTTGTAGCTTTCTCCACTTGACAATGACTTAAGATAGAGAGTACGACGATTTTTAGGGGTAGTGATGGAGATCCATCAGTGAAACACCCATCTCCATCCACAAGCTAAAACTATCTCCATGACCACCAGTGAAACACAGATTATCAGATTAACTTAAAAACTATTTAGGGTAGATTATTCATAATTAATAATATTTGTAATCTAAAAATAAGCAAGGAATTGATTGTATACAAGCTCATTGCCATAGAGGAAAAAGTTCTACCTCTATAATTTATTTATTTTTAATTATTTTATTAGATAGGGGGTCGGAGAAGGGAAAATGGGGAGGGGATTACAAGTTGGGGAATCGAAGCCTATAACAAGGTGAAAGTTGGTGGCCAATGGCGAAATTTCTTAGGACCTCTCCTCTACCTCTATAACTCCATTCTTTTATTCATGTACAATTTCTTCTTTTCCCCATTTTTCCTTATTGTATTTCCTTTCTGAATTTCATTTGAATGCACTCGGGGCACATAATGTGTTCAGTTCAACTTATAGCTTACAAACCAGCAAAAGGCCATCAAAAAGACCACCTAATAATCTGGTACCTAGCTGTTTTGTCCTGCTGACTTAATTCACAGGCGCAAATTGTTGATTAATCAGTCGTTGAGACCCTTCAACAATCTTCTTTAGCACTTCCCCAGCAGGTAGAATTTCCTTGATAAGACCAATGCTCTGACCAGCATACATCGCCATGCTTTCAATATCGCCGGTAGTTGTGGCATTTGGAACCGTACCAGCAAAGCGACGTACCTCTCTTTCCTGTTCAAGAAAGAGTGTGAAACTGATTATATTCTTAACAAGAAGCTATAGATGAAAGAAATTCACTCATTTTCTAATCAACAATAATAACTATGCCTCAGTCCAGCAAGTTGGTCAGTTATATGAATCCTCACAGTCTATGCCGCTCCATTTAAGTTCATTTAAGTCCAATATTATATAAATATAAACTTTAAAGTTACAATAGTTAGTGCCCCTAGATAGTCTACATACTCCTCCCAAGATGAAGTACAGGTGCGCATAGGATCAAGTATAAAATGATAAGATGTGCTGGTATCAGTTGCAAATAGAAAACTAACAAGTTAAGAACATTCTAATTCTTAGTAGTCAAAACGTAAAAGGTGGATCACGCAGTGGAAATTAATATGATAGGAACATTTTCAAGATTTTGTTAGGCAGAACATAACGGGATACTCACCCTGCCATGTATGATTGTGCGGCCAATGACAGGTTGATTTGTCTCATTCTCATGACTTGGGAGCGCCTTCCATTCCATGAAGAACGGGGTTGCCAGAACACGCTGTGGTGCCCCTGGCCACCTTGCGCGACCAAATATGTCTGTATACTCTGTTTGATCAAATTCAATCAGCTTCCTCTTGTATGTTGGGTGAGCATAGCTTTCCTCTGTTGCTAGAAACCTGAAAAGGTATAAGAAGTTAATAACCTAGCAATTGTCAAGGACATCATTCCATCTATACTGTCAGGGCCAAACAGTTCAGAATAGAATTTGAAGTCCAGAACTTATTCATTCACAAATCTTGATGCCTCATATATGTGAGTGTAAGATAAAAAAAAATCTTTTGAACAAATTAGAATTCACATTGACCCACGACATCAAACCTACAATGATGTATAAACAACAAGATTTCCTGTGTTTTCTGAGTTAGAACAAGGCAATATTTCATGTTAATCCACCAGTCAGTTACATTTCTCAAATAGGTATACAAATATTTATCCTCTAAAAATGCACATAAGAAACTATAAGAGGGCATGGCAAAATGCAATCCAAAAGTGAGAGCTGGCCAGCTACATGGCCTCAAAATCTAAACAGCAATAGATCAACACGATTACCAGAGAGGAAGCAGCTACTGATAATAGATTAAACAACTTCAAATTTTAGAAATTAAAAGCTCCACACCTGGTACCTAATGAAACACCCTGTGCACCAAGGGCCAGAGCAGCAACATAACCACGCTCATCTACTATTCCTCCAGCAGCAATTACTTCAATGCCAAGACCACGAACAAGATCTACTACTCTAGGCAATAAGGTGATTAAGCCATCCTAAAAGGAAATCAACCAAGTATGTGATGCATTGTTCGATAAGTAATTTTATAAAAGAAAGTGGCATCTGCAAAACGGACGAGGGCGACTTCACCAGAAACAACTAGGATTTGGTTGGTTGGTTTGGGTTGTTGGGGGGGGGGGGGGGGGGGGTTACTAACGCATATCATGACCGTGATCACCATTATACCTGCCCAATTACATGGCCTCCTGCTTCCCGACCTTGGACAATAATTGCATCTACACCAGCATGAGCAGCTTTCTTTGCTTCTTCATAGCTGCCAATCTTAAGAAACAATGCATGTGATTCATAAGCTACATTTCAGGAAAATAGATGAAGGTACACTATCTATTCTTTCACACATGCAGAGTCTCTAATCTAAAGCAAAAGGTCGAAGCCACCTAACTTGCAGAAGCATTAGCTAAGAATAGAATACTTCGAAGATATGACTAAGACATACAACACTTACGCCTCAACCCCAAAAAAGTCGGGATCGCCTATATGAATCCTCAATGACCATTTAAGTTTATCTCAGGCCAATACTAAAAGAAATCACTGGATATAAATTTTCAAAATATGTAATACCATAATATTAGTAATCATGAACACCTACACCTTAAAATTAACTTGCAAGAAAGAAATAACTCATAAAGAAACAAAAATAGGAGTATATACTATTAATTGATATTCTTACATAATTCAACTACCAATATACTGTAAAAAGGGCTACTACAGTAAACGAATTAACTCATTTGAACTTCTTTTTGTACTTTGCTCATTTCTAAGAATTCGTGTATCGTTTTGGTGAGGAGTTACTTTCATTGATGAGCTACATTTCAACTAGAACAAAGTTCCTGAGCCATATAGAGCAATTTAAAGCGAGTCTCCACTCTAATCAAGTCAAATAGATTCACAAAAGGATCCAAGATCATGTAATGCCATTAATTAATGATAGGGAGAAATGCAATTTTTGTGATTCCAATGACAAAGTGTGCATTTTGAAAATTGGAAAAAAGTTGTGTTGAGAACTTACTTGGGGCACAACTTTGACCCCAGCTCTGTGAGCTTCAAGAACCAACTCCTTTGAGCATTCACCCCAATAAAGCTGCAGTACTGCAACCTTCTCATCAAGTATGGCTTTTACATTTTCCTTGTGAGGAAATGCAAGAATAACACCTATTCCAAATGGTTTGTTAGTTAAGGTTCTAGTCTTCCTTATGAGCTCCCTCACATAATCAGGATCTTCCTGCCACACAAATATTAACAGTTAGAGTCCTCTAAACTTCTGTCTAACCAAAGACGTGGTTGGAAATCAACTGTCATTTTGTCCTGTAAAAATGGGGTTCACTGTACAGTTTATTCTTTGCTTATATTTTTTTTTTCTTTCTTTAATTTGTGGGCTGGTAAGAGGGGACTGAAATTAAGCTTCAACTTTTGTACACTGACAATTTAACTAGTAAAAAGCATAAAACAATCAGAAATCTTGCCGAATAATTGTAACAAATCTTGATATTTGAAGGGTTCTCATGTGATAACTTTGGGCAAAACACAGGAGACATGTTGGCTATATAAATAAATGAGATTTATACCTTAGGATGCGTTTTAGAGCCGTGCAAAGATATAGGAATTGCAGCATGATATCAGTTTGGTGAATTTGGGTATTGCATTTCAATAATCTGTTTCTGATAGAATAAGAATTTAAATTCTACACAACACTATAGGATCACCCAAAAGATAACAACTAAGTAACTTGAAAAATTATATAAAAATCAGGTGCTACAATGGAGTACATTACATTAATAGTGTAAAAATTATTTATGCGATGAATAAATTAAAAGAGAGAAGAAAGAAGAGGAGGAGAAATACCCAATCAGGAACTCTGAGAAGACCAAGACCACCAGCATTAGCAACAGCAGCAACAAGCTCTGGGCCTGATATATCAGGTCCCAAAGGTGCTTGCACTATCCCATACTCAAAACCCAATATTCCTCTCCAACCCATACTCTTTTTTTTGCCCAAAATAGGTAACTATGAGGTGAACCTGACACCAATATTTATACCCCATACGACAATGACAAACGGCTTCACTCTTGTCACTATTCATTTTTTTAAAGTACGAAACAAAGTTGTCGACTAATTGTGATTTATGCGTAAGCCACTACGTCTAAAGGTGACTAATGAAGACAAGAAATGGACGAGTGTCAACATTTGGAATATTATATGTGGTGGGTCAGATTCAATGCTTTCTGGAAGTGGCGTGCGCGTGTAGGGTACGGGGTTATAATTTTTTACCTGTCCATAGAAATTAGCTGGGGAGAAATTGCTACTAAGTTCATTAGAGTAACATCGGTACTCAGCGGCGGGGTCAAGATTTTCACCGAGGGGGTTCAAAATATAAAAAAGTAATTGTACGAAGAAGTCTAAGGGGGTTCAACATCTACTATATATACATAAAAATAATTTTAACCTTGTAAAAATAGTATTTTTTTTCCGTCGAGGGGATTCGGATGAACACCCTCGACATAGTGTGGCTCCGCCACTGTCGGTACTTCATATAAAATTGAAACACTCTTGTGATAATGTTAATTATTCTAAGGGATATCTCTTAGATGATACTTACTCTTAGCCGGCTCAACTTTTTTAATAACTTTAATATAGAGGTTAATCAATTCTTTTCAAGTCTAACCACTAATTAATTTGTGATAATAGGATCTCCTTAAATAAACTTGGTTTATTCCAACTAAATCATGACATTAGTGGAAATGGGTGTCCCTGATTTGTCACATTTATACCCTAGGATTAAAAAAAAAGGGCAAGTTACGTAAATAACTATCTTTTAGGAACAATTAACCATCTATAACTTGGCTCATATGTTTTGTATCTCATATGTATTTGAGCTTCTTGTCTTGTATCCATATGAGATACAATATGAGGGAGAAGAAGCTAGGAAAAATACGTAAGAAAAATAATGTGATTGGCTGGGTTCAACCCTGGGCGGGCAGGGGCAGAGCCCACACCCAATAACCACTGCAACCACGGCCGCTTGATGTATTTTGGTATAACTATGAACGGTAATTTACAAAATCACAATAGCAACTAAATATAAATAAATTAAAAAGTAGTTATTAACAATAATTACTTTTTAGGGTTAACTTTGCCAAGTAATTATTCCCAAAAAAAATGGTGCTTTTTTTAGCCCAATTA
This sequence comes from Lycium ferocissimum, assembly GCF_029784015.1. Lineage (NCBI taxonomy): Eukaryota > Viridiplantae > Streptophyta > Magnoliopsida > Solanales > Solanaceae > Lycium > Lycium ferocissimum. Next base: position 36,036,878 of record NC_081348.1, read on the forward strand.
CTTGGGCTCCTTGTAGTTGGGCCTTGGTAAGGTTTTCCCATCAATTATATTCTTGACCCATGAATATAGCAATCAATTGGCCCTTTTTTAATTAAAGGGGGAGACTCTTTGAGTTGTTTTTTTTTTTTTTTCACAAGAAATTTTTATGGGGAAGGCAGAAATATTTACGGAAGAGAGAGAAAAGAGCAAGTGCAGTAAAAGTGCATCGATGGAAATAAATCACAATTTTTTAGAATACAAGACAAACTTGTCGACTAATTGTGATTTATGCGTAAGCCACCATTTTTTTGCGCGGATTGCCCTTCTTTTGAGGTGGTCTTTAAATTTTGCCTCTTATATTTGTGGTCTTTAAATTATGCCCCTCATATTCTTTGGTCTTTAATTTTCGCCCTTCGCATTGCAACTACGAGCGTTCACGCGAGAAATCATGAGGTTCGAGTTCGAACCCCCGCTCGAAGCATAAATTAAAAAAAAAAGTTGCAAGCGAGGTTTGGGTCGCGTGTATCTGGGACCGCATATACTGTTAAGGAATTACCAATTTATCTTTGGACCGAAGCATACTCATATGGGCGCACGGGCATAAGTATGCGGGTCCGTATAACTTTGGTAATTCCGTAACAAGTTAATGCCGGTGGGGGCATACTTTTAATGGATAAACTTTTATGCGGACCGATAAACTTGTGAAGGAATTACCAAAGTTATGCGGGACCGACTAAGATTATGCTAAGTGCGCCCATAAGGCATAAGTATGCTAGTCGGCATAAGTTTGGTAATTCCTTAACAAGTTTATGCCGGTGGGGGCATACTTTTAATGGGCAAACTTTTATGCCGGACCCGGCATAAACTTGTGAAGGAATTACCAAAGTTATGTCGGACCCGGCATACTTATGCCAAGTTGCCGTGGAGCATAAGTATCTTGGTCCGAGATAACTTTTGGTAATTCCCTTCACAAGTGTATGCCGGTGGGGCATAAGCGAAATTTAAACTGCGAATTTTTTTTTAAATTTTAGCGTGGGGGTTCAAACACGAAACCCATGGGGTTTAGCCGAAGGGCAAAATTTATAAATTTTAAATATGAGGGGCAAAATTTAAAGACCACCCCAAAAGAAGCCACTACGTCTAACGCGATACTAATTGTCAAAATTTGGAAAATGTATGAGTTGGGTCAAATTCAATGTTTTCTGAAAGTGGTGTGTGTGAGTGTGTGGGGTGTTTTATAATTTTTTACGGTCTGTAGAAATTGCTCCGAAGTTCATTAGAGTAAGAAGATCCACACTTCATATAAAATTGAAACACTATTGTGATAATGTTAAATTGTTAATTGTTCTGAGGGATATCCCTTAGATGATACTTACTTTTAGCCTGTTCAACCTATTAACTTTAACATAGAGCTTAATCAATTCTTTTCAAGTCTAACTACGAATTAATTTTTTGATAATAGGTTTTCCTTAAATACACTTGGTTTACTCCAAATCATGACATTAGTGGAAATAGGTGTCCATGATTTGTCACGTTTTATACCCCTAGGATTAAAAAAAGGGAAAGTCACACAAATACAACATTTTTAAATGATAATTAAAAAGATTACAATTACTTTCAAAAAATACATAAATACAACTTATTCAAAATTTTAACTTCTTAATTACAGAAATACAAATTTTTACATTTCTAAAATATTAATAATACTTAATTTTAGGAGTTACTACCATTAATGCATATCCACTTTTTACTTTCTCTTTCTTTCAAAAACATTAGAATGTAATTTTCCAAATAAACATAACAAAATCAACTTCAAATCCCATATTCCATCTACCGTTTTCAAAAGACTTTTTTTTGTCTTTCGTTTCCTCCTTTTTATTCTTTTTAAAAAAAAAAAAAATCACTTGATGATGATTCAATTATTTTTTTGTGATTAAAAGAAATTATTTGAATATATTAATATTAAGAAAAATATATGAAAAGATATGATATATGGAAATAAGGTATAAGAAATGTACATGAAAATATACCTTAAAAAGTATATGGTATATTCAAATTGGTATATTTAACTGAAAAGATAATAACAAAATATTTGTGAATATAATAGTAGAAATTAGTATATTTAAGTTTGTATATTATACATAGTATATAATATAATAATATTGTTTGAGTATATAGTATATAATATTACGATATACCTAATATATGAATATATTACTCTACGTGCCAACCAATTGTGCTCTACAATAACATATAAAATATACAATATACAATATATAGAAAGAATAATATCATTACTTATGGATTATCACTAAAATAGGATCTTAATTAATAATTGACACCCTATCATATAAAACTTGATTTCCTTTCTGCCATCACATATTAATTATTCATTTTTTTTCTCTCTCTTCCATGAAATAGGAAAATTAACTCAATTAAATTTATATTTGTATATATTTAATATAATAAACAATATAAGCCTAATATATACAATAATGTATGTGGTCAAATATATATATATAATACTTTTTGTTTACTATACATAAGAAATTATTTTATATATAGTATATACTAGTTAATATTCATAAATAATAATATTATATATAGTATATAATAGTGAAATATACGTAATATATAAGTACAAGAATATATATACTTGTTCAAGGAATTGTATAATATATATCATAAACAGTAAGTATAGTATTTTATTGATTAAAATGCTAGCGAAGAATATTGGGATGTTTATAAAAGTAATTAATGTGTTCTGATATGTATTTAATTTGGTTATCACTAATTAGAAAACTCCTTATTATTAGTCTTTTGATATGTATTTAATTTGGTTATCACTAATTAGAAAACTCCTTATTATTAGTCTTTTATTCATAGCAACATTTTTTATTTATGGTATAAAATCATACATATACCCTAAATATAGAGTATATATTGTAGATTACGAAATATTTTACTTATTTACTTGTATTTATCTAACTTCCCCTGAAAGAAAAAAAAAACAATAATTAACTAGATTATCAACCCATATTAGCTCTAAACTCAAAATAAACGCACTTTATTTTTTCTAACCCATTTTAAACAATTAGAATTCACATTTTTTTTTTAAATGACTAATCATTGAATAAGGCTACAATTTTGGGATTTTCTATTTAGTTATCCAAATTAAGGAAATATCTTTCCTTCTCTCTCTTATTTAATATTCTATACCAATCAAATACCTAATCCCTATTTTGAGGAAATTGCATTAAGTACCATTTTTCACTATAGTGATTTTTTTCTTCTTCTCATTTTTCGTAATAAGCCTACATTTTTATGCTTTTTTGATTGAACCTCCACTAAATGTATCCGTGGAGCCTTTTAATCAATATGTATAACTTTTGTAATACAAGTGTATAATTCAGCATAATAATAATATAAATAATGTTATATTTCATGTGGATATGATGTTTAATATTATATACGTTGATATTTTAATTACTTTGTTTAGTTCTTATTTCCACAAAAATATGTATAATTATTGAATATATCAAGTATGTAACATGTGTATAATTCGTGAAACTAATGTTTTTGGTTTCATATATAATGTGTGTATAGCTATATATAACTCGTGTATACATTTTCGTTTCATATATAATGTGTGTATAAATGTATATAATTCATGTATAAATTTTTATTTCATGTACAATGTGTGTATAAATATATATAACTCATGTATAAATGCTACTGTTGTATAGCCAAACCAAATTACAGAATTATTATTATTTGTAAGTATAAATTACTTATATAGAAAATAAAATAATTTATAAGCAAATCTAGGAAAATTCGTATATATAACATAAAATAATATACATTTGTAATATTTATACACGAATTATATATAGTTATACATAAAATATACATGCAAAGGAAAATGCTCGTAGCATAGACAAGAAAAAATATACACATGCAAACACATTTTTTAGACAAATGGTATTTTTTTTATTTGAGTAATTGAAAAAACAAGAGAAAAAAGGAAAGAGATCTTTTTAATTAGAAAAGATAATGACGTGATCTTTTAAAAATGGAGGCTTTTTCGCCTAGATTTATGCTAGGATTTGATATGGTTAGATGTATTGTATGGTTAATTGTTGTAAACTATCTTTTAGGGCTAGATTAAGTTGTATAGATTATGGGCTTGGCTAATTATGTTTTCTTCCCTAAAAAAAATGGGGCTTTTCTTTGTCGTTGGGCCTTAGTAGGTTTTCCCATCACTAATATTCTTGACCCATCAACACATTTTTTTGTGTGGATTGCCGTTCAGAGGCACTGGTCTTTAATTTTTGTTCCTCAAATTGCTGATCTTTAATTTTTGTCCTTCATCTAATACCACGAGTTTGAGGTTCGAATTTCGGCTCAGTAAAAAAAAAAAAATCCCAAGGCAGAGTTTCGTCGCAAAATTAGACCTATTCGGGCAAAAGTTAGGCCTTAAGGCAGAGTTTTGCAAAATTCCAACTGAGTAAGAAAAATACAAACCTCTACCTTAAGGTGGAGTTTTGCCTTATGCCTGAAGGCAAAACTCTACCGTAAGTGGAGTTTGCAGTCAAACTCTGCCTGATGAGGTAGAGTTCGAGGCAAACTCTATCTTAAGGTAAAGTTTGAAACTCTACCTGAAGGTAGAGTTTTTCAGGCAGAGTGCAAAACTCTTCCTTGCGAATCCAAACTCTACCTTGCAATTTTTAAAAAAAAAATTTGACTGAGCAGAGATTCGAACCGAAATCAAGAGATTTTTAGCCAAGGATGAAAATTAAAGACCACCCCCGAATAAGAGCAATCGTGCAAATTGCCCCATGAACATAGCAATCAATAGGCCCTTTTTTTTAAAAAAAAAAAAAAATTATAGGGGGAGATTCTTTGATTTGATTCCTTTTTTTTTTTTTTCACAATAGATTTTTATGGGGGAGGAAGAGAAAATTGCGGAAGAGAGAGAAAAGAGCAACTGCAGTAAAAGTGTATTGATGAAAATAAATCTCTTAATTAATAGAGACTGTTACCAACATTTAAATGCTTTTATTATTGCATTTTTTTTCTTTTTCAAAATGTCATATTTGTTATAAAATGTGCTATACTTATTACTTTTAAAAATATATGTCATTGTTGTATATAATTCTTCATTTTTTTGCACGGATTGCCATTCTTTTGGGGTGGTCTTTAAATTTTGCCCCTCATATTTGTGGTCTTTAAGTTTTGCTCTTCGCTTGGAAAGGTGGGCGAATACCTGAGGTTCTGGGTTCGAACCCCCGGTCAGGCATAAAATAAAAAAATAATTTCACAAGGCAGGGCTGGGGGGAGTGTATGCCTGGTCCGGCATACACTTCTTAACGAATAACTAAAGTTATGTCGGCTCCGGCATACTTATGCCTTAAGGGGCAGACTTTTAGTTATGTCCTATAAATGAACTTTTTCTTAAGGCATAGTTTAGTTATGCCTTATGGGGCAGACTTTTAGTTAAGGCATAACCAAAAGTATGCCCCATAAGACAAGAACTTTTCCTTAAGGCATAGACTTTGCCTTACAAGGCGAACTTTTAGTTATGCCTTAAGTAAAAGTTCCGCCTTATGGGATATACTTTTAGTTATGTCTTATGGGCACATTTTTAGTTACGGCATAACTAAAAGTTTACCTTGAAAAGTAAAAAATAAATAAATATATATGCCTCAAGGCAAAGTCTGCCCCCTCCGGCAAACTTTTAGTTAAACATAACTAAAAGTCTACCGGAGAGGGCATAGGGAAATTCAAACTCTTGAAAAGTAAAAAAAATTAAAAATATATGCCTCAGGGCAAAGTCTGCCCCTCCGGCAGACTTTTAGTTAAACATAACTAAAAGTCTGTTTGAGGGGGCATAGCGAAATTCAAACTCTGCCTTGCGAATTTTTTTAAAATTTTTGACTGAGTGGGGGTTCAAACCCGGAACCCATAGATTTTAGCCGAATGGCAAAATTTAAAGACCACAAATATGAGGGGCAAAATTTAAAGATCTCCCCAAAAGAAGGGTGAATTGCCCATAATTCTAACATTTTTTTGCGCGGAGTGCCCTTCTTTTGGGGTGGTCTTTAAATTTTGCCCTTCATATTTGTGGTCTTTAAATTATGCCCCTCATATTGCTGGTCTTTAATTTTGCCCTTCGCATTGTAACTTTTGAGCTTTCGCGCGAGGTTACGAGTTCGAACCCCGGCTCAAGCAAAAATTAAAAAAAAAAAAATCGCAAGACAAGGTTTGAGTCGCGTGTATGCGGACCCGGCATACTTTTGTAAGGAATTACAAATTTTTATGCCGGACCCGGCATACTCATGCCTTATGGGCGGACTTGGCATAAGTATTCGGGTCATAACTTTGATAATTCCTTCACAAAGTTATGCTGGGGCATACTTTTAATGGGCAAACTTTTATGCGGGACCAAAGTTGTGCCGGACCAGCATAACTTTGTGAAGGAATTATCAAAGTTATGCGGACCGCATACTTATGCCAAGTCCGCCCATAAGGCATGAGTATCCGGTCCGGATAAAATTTGTAATTCCTTAACAAGTATTAGGGTGGCATAAACTGGGTAATTATAAAGGGTTTTCAAGTTGGTCCAAAGTCACAGTTTCAGCTACACATCAGAGGTTGTCCATCTCAATGTCGTTCAAAGCGAGATGAACCTTTCTATAACAGACATCTTGAAGGTGAATCAATCCCATAAATTCCGTAAAAGGAGATGTTGCATTGACTTCTCATTGAAAAACATCAAACCAGATTACCTACGGATCACGAGGCAATATGTTCTACCCTTGATGAAGACCCCAGGCGATGGTATGAAAGATTATAACATTCGACGGATACGGAAAGATACATGGTGACTAACGAGAAAAGCGCCGACATTGTGTTCCTCACAAAGTTATGATCAAGTTATCGGTGGGGGCATATTTTTTAATGAAACTTTTATGCCGGACCGCTAACTTTGTGAAGAATTATCAAAGTTATGCCCGGACCGGCATCTTTTGTAAGCCCACAAGGCATAAGTATGCACGGTAAAGGTCCCATAACTTTGATAATTCCTTAACAAAAATATCTTTGGGTCGAAATGGCGAAATTTAAACTTGCCTTGCGAATTTTTTTAAAATTTTGACTACGCGTGGGTTCGAACCTGGAACCTATGGGTGTTAGCCGAAGGGCAAATTTTAAAGATTTCAAATATGAGGGGCAAAATTTAAAGACCACCCCAAAAGAAGGGCAATTCTGCGAATTGCCCTAATTCTAACTGATGTAATGGGTAAAAATCTCTTTCCAGTAGCGCTGTTGGCCCATGAACACAGCAATCAATTGGGCAGTGGCTCAGCAGTCAAGTTCATTAGGCTTTTCTTTCACCCAATGAACTTGGGAGAAAAACATAAGTAGACAAAAATATAATAATATTTACATACTCTTAGCAGGTAAATAAAAATAACATTCCATGACAGGTTAAAATTTTTATAGTAAAATAAGTTGTTTTGTATAAGGTAACTGCTCCCTATATTTCAGTGGGACTCTATATCCTCAATAACTGTTCTTTTTACGACATTTCCATTTTTCACACTTTCTCCCTAGGTTCCAAACATTTCCTCCCTACACAGTATTTCCATTATGTAATCTTTGGCCTTTCTGTTTTGATTTCAAGGGTTTTTTTTTTTTTTTTTTTTTTACTTTCAAGGGTCAAAAACATTAGCATCATGACAAAATAAAAGATCACTTATACTATTAATTTAATATACAAAGTATTTCTCAAGAAAATATTATAGCAAGCATACTATATTATACCTCAATACTATTAAAATATATTTGAATTATACTATGTATATTAACACATTAGTATACATATTATACCTTTGAAAATGAAATATAGGGTATAATGTGTATTTAAGCATGTATTTAAAGAGAATAAATTAAAAATACGTGTTATATACATTGTATAATAATGGTATAATGTAAATTTTGTATTTAAATTAAAACATAAATTAAAATACATCCATTAGTAGTATCCAAATTATTCATCATCACCTTACAATTGTACATTTTCTTAAGAAATTTTGGGTGTGAGAATTGAAATATATGCCTCCTCTTTCTATACATCCTTGGAATCAGAAAATAATGGGGGTTTATTGGTTGAAGAAGAGAGAGAAGTGAGGAAATTAGGAGTGTGTTAGTTAAAGAAAAGAGAGAAATAAGGAAATGTGGATGAATCCCTAATTTAGGGGATATCTTTTTTCTTATACGTGTTTTTTTAAATATGTCAAAAATGTAATAAAACTTGTTCTTTTTTAAGATATGCTAATTAGGTGCTTCATTTTAAAATCGTGACCAGTGGTGTAATTTTCTCAATGAACTTGGGCACTTGGTCCTTTATAATGTTTTTTCATTAATATTCTTGACCCATTAAGGGCAATTCGCACGACTATCCCTCTTTTGGGGTTGTCTTTAATTTTTGTCCCTAAAATTGCTGGTCTTAATTTTTATTCTTCGCCTAAAAAAGTGGCTGAAAATACTCCGAAGTTATCCAGCTCAATTAAAAAAAAAAAATCGCAAGGCAAAGGATTCGCGAAAGTTATGTTTAAGGTTATACCTTATAAAGCAGAACTTAGTTATGTCTTAAAACATAATTTTGCCTTAAGGCATAACTAAGTTTTGCCTTATAAGGCGTAATTTGCTGTAAGGCAGAACTGTCGCGAAATCTTGCCTTACGATATGTTTTTTTTTTTTTTTTTTTACTGAGATGTGGTTCGAACCTAGAACCTCGGGATATTTTCTTCGATTACTTTTTTAAGCAAAGGAAAAAAAATTAAAGACAAGCAATTTGAGGGACAAAATTAGCCCTTCTGAAGGAAAATCCGCGCAAAAAAATGACCCATTAACACAGCAATAAATTGGGCCGTTGGCTCAGCATTGTGAGCATTATGAGTTGAAGAGGAATACATCCGCGAATTGGGCCAGAGCGGAAAAGTACGCACGAGCCCCACCTATAGAACTTCTATTCTAGTTTTCATATTGGGAAAATTTCATAAATGACTAACTTGGAAGGTCTTATTTATGCATTTTAGCTACATTTTACCTATTTACATGACGTAGCAAACATATAGCAAAACTCAACACTTGTTACTTATGTATTTGCGTCGCTGTATTCATGAATACAGTCATTAAAATTTGCTGAATTTTGCATTCAATTTAAATGTATTCAACTCAACTGTATTCATTATAATTACTTTTACAATGTATTCACTTTATTATATTTAATCGGTTGTATACAAAACACAGAATTTTGCACTAAAAAAGGTTAACGAATACACTAAAAAATTGAATACAAAGAAATAAAATTCACTCTATTCATTTGTATACACTTCAAAAACCAATGTATTCATTTGTATACAAGAAATAAAAATTAACGAATACACTCAAAAACAGAATATAAGAAAATAAAATACACAAAACACTGAATTATATGCCAAAAAAATAATGAATACACTGAATTGTATGCTAAAAAATTAATGAATACACTAAAAAAGAAAAATGATTTTCGGATCCGCACGGAATCGAATCGGAAAAGTCACCGTCGGCCGATTCCCAAGAAAGCAAAGCCGACGTGAAGCCTGAGTATACCCGGTTAGATCCGGCCAAGATCTAACCGGATCTGACCATCACAAGCCATCGTCGGCCAGTTCGCCGTCAACAACAACAACACCGTCGGCCAGTTTCGCCGTCAGCAAAATCATTCTCGAATAAAATCTTATAATTATCAATAAAATTATGAAATTCCTAAATCAATGGTATTTTTAAAGTCAAACAGCAAGTTGGAGATGGCATCAATTCATTTATGAGAAGGTTTATGAGAAGAAGGGACGCCAACTGGATGAGAAGGTTGAAAATTGAAAATTGCCTAACTGTTTCTCGCCGGAGAAGACGGCGGTGGAAGCTCTACGCCAGAGTAGTGGGTAGGGGGGTGGGGAGAGGGGAGAAAGGGAAATGAGAGGTTTAGGTTGGAAGTGAATAATGTGATATGGGCTATTCTACTTTATATATATATATATATAAGTTGTATTTGACATATTATAATTAGCTATGGGATGTAATTATTTTAAATTATAGCTACTAAATATAAATATGTAGTAAAGTTAGTTATGCCATGTAGTTATCCCTTTCATATGTTTAGCTAGCGAAAGTTTAAGAAAACAAAATGAACTGAAATTAAATTCAAAGAAGAAACTATGTGGGAAATTTGACATGAAATCTGACTTATATGATTTTAATTAAACATCTTTCAACATTATGAAGTGACTAAACTTGATAAATTGTGAAGCTTAGGTGTGGTAGCTGTATAAGAAAAAGGTGTTTGATGAGAATCCCAATATCTGACTTACATGATGTTTAAATGCTAAACAATTTTGTAGTTTGCTCGATAAGAATCTCAATAGGATGTCTCAGTTGCGACCTAATAAGGGAATCACGAGTGAAGAATCTCTATGTTTAAAAATATGATTTTGTTTAGAAACAAAAATGATTTCGTGAATTGCATGCATGTAAAGAATTGACTTGTCTTGGTCCAAGATTAGGTTAGATCAATATTAGTACTATCAAAATAATTGAAGCGTCTTAATTAAGTCAATATGGATGAGTACTTGATTTTCAACTAGTCTTTTTTTGTACGGTCGAAAGCCTTACTTCTTCCCTTGAATGGTTCAATCTTCTCTCTCTGATTGATCTAATCAAGAAAGACTATTAACATAGAAAAAATTCACCTACACATTATATTCCTTAAAATTGAATTAATCATGCTGAACAGATGGATACCTAACGCCAATTGCTTCTTTCTTTGTGGTGTGTGCAACCCTACATGCTAGTGTGTTGGTTGCGTGTTCGGCCGAATTTAGTGATTTTGATTCAAATTCTAAATTTGTTTTAATTTTTTATTTATATATGTATAGATTATTAATTTTAAACCTAGTAACTACATAGATTAGTAAAAAAATTTAACTCATAAATTGTAAATTCTGACTCCTCCTTTGCAACCTTATCTTAACCATAAGCTTCTGCAACTAGTTGTCTATGTCAAAATTAAACATCAAATGATTCAATCAAACAATAATGCTGTGGGAACGATTGACTTTTTTTCACCAAAGGAAGAAAGGCAAACGATGTTTTGTTATCTTCCCGTCTTTTTCTTTGGAAGCTGATGTCCAGTTTTAACTTTTAACAATATATATATGTGGAATTCATGATTGGCGCTTGGTGGAAATCTGTCCATAGACTTGTTTCCTAATATATGGTTTTTCTTGTATTTTCCTTTATTAATTATATATGATATCAACTGCCTAATTATATGCCATGATTTAACATAATCGACATATGATGTATCCATGGAAAGAATCGAATCAATGAAGGAGAAGTGATAGAAATGGGTATATTTAAAACGATCACGTACCAATTTTGTTTTACATTCTTAAGAACTCTTTAATTGAGAGGCAACTTCGACAATAACATATAGAGGCAAATTAATTATTCGGAGTCAATATATTCTGAATAAATGTAATTATATTATATGTATACATTTTAAAGTTATTTTTGCATATGTAAACATATAGTTCAAAAAGGTAACAATGCGTCTAACTGAACCCGTTGAACCCACGACCTCTATCAACAAGGAGCCCGACACTTTCGTAACCCAAACAAAAAAAAATTTGAAACCAAACTAACCCATTAAAAAAAAAAAAAAGAATCAAACTAGGCTTCACGCATAGATTCTGTGCGTGAAAGGGGGTATTTTTTCTTTTTTAAGCTATCGAAATCATGTTTTTTTTTTTTTTTCATATTTTGGGCAAAGATTAGTCATGTTTCAAAACCCCGAAATATCAATATTTATATAGAACTTAACATATTTTTTTGCGTACAATAACGTCGGCTCATTACATCAAGTATAACTAAACGTTTGGATCGTCGTTTTAGGGGTTGTAAAGTGCCCCGAAGTAAGTTTTGTTTGCTTGGAAACTTATCATCTTTGTTCTTTGGAAATCAAACTCAAAATTAAGCTTTTTTCCGTACTTTGACTGAAGATTAGTCACATTTCAAAACACCGGAATATAAATATTTTATATAGAACTTAATATTTTTTTTTAGCATAAAATAATGTCGGCTCATTACATCAAATATACATATATGTTTGGATCGTTGCTTTAGGGGTTGTAAAGTGCCTCGAAGTAAGTTTGGAAACTTATTATCTTTAAGTTTTTTTTTTCATACTTTGATCGAAGATTAGTCACGTTTCAAAACGTTGGAATATAAATATTTTATATAGAACTTAATATTTTTTTTAGCGTACAATAATATCGGCTCATTACATCAAGTATACATATGCTCTTCACTCACGTAAATAAAAATAAGGACCAAGAGCATAGGTAGAAAACTAGTTGTAAATTCCGAAACTTTAAATGGTCATAACTTTGCGCTCGGATGTCCAATTTACACGATTTTTTTTTTTATTCAGGGTATTTTTTCGAGATCTACGCGGACAAACTGCCGCAAGGCGGTTTGGCCGAGCTGATTTTCCAAAAAACGCCCATTATCCCATTCAATTTGAATTTTGCCCCAAATTTGTGCAAAAATTTCATTCTTCTCTAGTATAAAGCTAATGATAAAAAATCTATTTCGAGATGTTAATCCCGTGGTAATGATGTTTTGAATTCAATTTATGAAAACGAGTTAGATAGCATTAGAGAACATTATAAAAAATAAAAAGTGTCTATTTTGTTGCATTCACCAATTTGGCTTGGTGGTTTAGCCTCTCTTTTTTACTTACTTCTTTTTTATGCCACCAACATGGGATCAAACCTTGGTGGGAGCATTGAATGAGATATATTATACCTTGATTGAACCTCTCATATTGGATGAATTATTTTTGAATATAATATTTTTATTTCAAAACACTTAAATCAAAATTCTATAAAATATGACACTTAGATCTAAAGATGACAAGTTTTCAAGCAAACAAAACTTACTTCGGGGCACTTTACAACCCCTAAAATGACGATCCAAATGTTTAGGTATACTTGATGTAATGAGCCGACGTTATTATACGCAAAAAAATATATTAAGTTTTATATAAAATATTGATATTTCGGGGTTTTGAAACATGACTAATCTTTGCTTAAAGTATGAAAAAAACGTGATTTTTGATAGCTTTAAAAAAAAAAAAAAAAAAGGTACGTGAAAAGGACCAAACTCAAAAAGTTACAGTTTGGTCCAATTTTTTTTTTTGGGTTACAAAAGTGCCGGGTCCATCAACAAGTGATGACTCGTATAATTGAACCAGCTCTTCTAAAGGTACCTTACAAAAAAAAGGACTTGTTGCAAAGAGCTTATCCACCATTATTTGTTTTCACTATATATTTTGAGTTATAAAATAATATTAGTCTTGCCAGCTAGAGAGTGGTGTGGTAAGTATTAGTATATGGACTAATGGAAGTAGCTTGATTATACCAAAAAAAAAAAAAAAAAAAAAAAAAAAAGAACTAATGATAGTAGCTTGATCATAATCACAACAATTATGTGGAATAGTATGAAAACAACAGGATAGTTGTAATTGTTTATGGTATTTGGCTGACATAGATTCCAAAATTCCAATGAACATATATTAAATGGAAGTAGGCCTACTAGCCAAGAACTAGGCCTTTATTGGGGAAAAAAGAAAGCTCCATTCTTTTCAATAGTTTGCTAAGTGACTAATGTGATGACCCGCCACATCATCATGCCACCTAGGCGCCACGTGGAACTATTTTTGTCATGTAGGAAGCTTATGTGGATGCTTACATGGAAAGCAGGCTAGCATTTGTGGAAACATTCTAGAGCGATGGAGAGCTTTCTTGGAAAGTCTCTAGATTCTTATGAAAATATCTAGGAAGACTTTCTTAGAAGACCCTAGAATTCCATGGATTAGCACGGAAAGTCCTTGGAATACTCTAGTTGTGTAGAGATTTCTAGAATAGTGGTTTATTTGCAAATATGTAGGGACTGATATAATAATTATTATTTGCATCGTAGTCCCTAGGTGAGTAGTATAAATAGAGGGGCATCCATTTGTAAAAAACCATCAAGCAAAATCAATCAAGTCTTCTATAATAAAGAGCATCCTTCTAGCAAATTTCTCTTGTCTTTCTCAATTACTATTCCCTTAGCGATCTTGAGTATAGTAAACTAGGCTGACTTGGCATAGCAAGATCGTGAGCAAGTTGTGCAAGAACGTGAGCGAGTTGTCAAGTGCCACACGTGCGCTTAGTTGAAGACTAAGGACGTGACAACATGGTATCAGAGTGAAGGTTGCGACTAAGGGAATGGCAAACGACGGAGAAATCAGCTCTGCTAAAACCCAAGCCAATGTCATCCAGATGCCGGCGGCGTGCGGCCATAACAAAGAGAGGTTGCCGCCACGAAGCCGAGGAAGGCTTTGCCGCAGAGGTTGTGCCGAAGGGCTTACATCCCAAGAACCATCTACCATTGAGGCGAGCGAGGATGACGTGGAGGTCCTATTCGAGGACGTCTCGCTCGGTAAAGAGTGGGTTATGAAGGTTAATATGGGGATGGACGCCATCGACACATTTGGTCAACGTTTGGGCAAGATGGAGGGCACTTTTAGCGTTTTTTAGGGGCATACTCTTGAAGAGATTGAAAGCATCCGAAACGATTTAGAGTGGCGTATGCAGGCTGAGATTGAGGTAAAGCAAACCATCACTGCCTTAGAGTACAGACTCATGGAGGCGTTGAGTACTATCGATGCCATGAAGGCAAAGATAGTGGCACTTGAAGAGCAGGTCAACGTTCGTGTGACCGAGGCAGCCAACAACATTATCATGACGAGGGAGGCTAACATCGAGGCTCCCAAGCCACCAGTGTTCAAAGGGGTTCGTGATGCACAAGAGGTGGAGAACTTTTTTTGGCACTTGGAGAACTATTTCGAGCATGGCAAAGTGAGGGACGATGAGGCCAAGATCAACACCGCTGTGTTATACCTACCTAACGGAGAGGCGCCGTATGGTGGAGAAGAAAGGTCGATGCCGACAGAGGTCTATGCACAATCAACACGTGGGATCGGTTCAAGAATGAGTTCAGCTACGGTTCTTCCCAAATAATGTCTTGTACGAGGCAAGGGCGCAAACTTAGAGAGTTGAGCGGACGGGGAGCATTCGCGACTATGTCAAGGAGTTCACCCCCTTGTCGCTTCAAATTCCCAACCCTCACGAGTGATGACTTGTTATTTCACTTCATGGACGGGTTGCGGGCGGGCTAAGCAAGAGTTGCAACGCCGGCAAGTCGAGGATATAGACCAAGCCATAGTGGAGGCCGAGTCTTTAATGGATTTCAAGCATGACAAACACGACAAAGGCAAAGGTAATGAGTCGAGGGGTGGCACGCCAAGGTGGGGGAGATCGTGGTAAGAACAAGGACTCTCAACAACACTACTCCAGACTCGAAATGCTAACAAGTTCGACGGCAAAAAGTCAAGTGGTCGTCGGGGCTATGCGAGAAGAAGGCGCAAATCGAGAAGAAGGGATGCTACATATGTGGAGGACCACGCGGCGATGCCCGGTCCTTGAAGAGCCTCAATGCAATGGTCCGTGAACGAAAGGAGTAGACGCAAGGAGAGAGTTCAGGCACCGCACAGTTAGGTATGATAAGCATATGTGGCGCTGTCAAGAAGCAACCTATCCAACCCGACGAGAATAAAAATCAATACGTGGATCTCGCATAAATAACAAGCTCGCTCGTGCATTAGTGGACACCGGAGTGACTCACAATTTTGTGGACCGAGGCCGGCGTCAAGAGACTAGAGTTGAAGCTTGCTCCTAATTAACGCCCTCGTCAAGACCATGAATGCTAAGCCAGAAAATGCTCGTGGTGTAGCTAATGGTGTTGGTGTCAAATTGGGCGATTGGAAAGGTATGACAAATTTTACCGTCACTATTATGGATATTTTTGACATTGTTCTGGGGCAAGAGTTCTTTAAGCATTGCCACGCTATGATCGACTTCTACCTCAAACGTCTCTTGGTCTTAGAGCGAGAAGGAGCTTGCATGGTGCCTACAGTGACTATGCCGCATGCAAAGGGACAAACACAACTTTCAGTTATGCAGCTAATCAAAGGTCTTAAGAAAGGAGAGCCGACATTCATGGCAACCTGTTATATCCGGCATTTTTGCATATTTGGAAAACTTGAACATAATTTTGGTTTGTGAGAAATAAGGCCAAATTTGGATTTTTCCTAGTAAGTGTATGCCGGTTATGGAAATTTGAAGGTGAAAACACCGGATACGGCCTAAGGGCAAAATTGGAATTTTGGAAATTTGTTTCGGAAATTTTGAGAAATGAATTATGAAGAGTTGGGCCAAAAAAAAAAATAAGAAAAACTAAGGCCCAAAGGGGGAGCCCAACCTAATATGCTAGCCCAAATCCATGGAAATTAATTTATCCATGTGATTCATTAAATTAGAGGGGCTATATATGCATGAGACCTCTAGAAATTTCAAGAAAAATCAAAACAAAATCAAGAACAAAAGAGAGAGGAGACTTCGGGTTTTAGGGAGAAAGAGAGAAAAAGAAGAAAAAATTTGTGGAGCTCTAATCCTTGCCTTAAAAATCTTGTTCTTTTGAATTTATAACGAGTTCAAGGCGCTCTTCAACATAGCATAATTGGTTTGGCGGAAAAGCTTTGTTTGTGGAAGATTGAAATTTCAAGAAAGGTAAGAATTCTTTGTGTTTCATGATTTGGACATGAAATCATGTGTTATGATGATTTGAATTGAACAAGAATCATAAAAGTGTGGTGTGTGCATGCATGGTGTGTGTGTATGAAAGGCTTGTTTGGCGGTGTGCCGTGTAGTGTAGGGATGTGAAGAATTAATTTTATTTAGTTGGTTAGTTGTGTAGTGGTATGTGGAATTGAGTTAAAAGCATGAAAATCTTATGTGTTAGAAACATATGCATGGTGGCCGTGAGGTGCTATGTGTGTAGAAGAGTTGGTTGAATTTATTTAGTGTGTTAATTATGTTGTTATGACATGGTAAAAATAAATAGAAGGTTAATGGTGTTGTTGAAATGGAAGAAAAGTGAATGTTGGGCCGTGTGGTATGGATGAGTTGAAGTAAGAATGAATTATGTTGTTTGGTATGTTAATGGTGTTGTGATAATGTCTATGATATGAATATAGGTTAAGTGGATTACGTTGATATTGATTTGAGAGTATGAAGTCGAAATATGAATCGTCGCATTTTGTTGGAAAGTAGATTAATGGTAGTATATGGTGATTTTTAATGATTGTAGAATTGTTGTGTTGGCTTGTTGTTGGTTATTACGAGCCAGTTAAAGTCTCGGGGTGCCCCTTTATAGGGGAAGCCGAAATTTCGGTAGCCAAGTATAACCAAAGTTGAAATATTAGTTTATGAATAGTAATTGGTAAGAATGACCGTTTGCGGTTTTGGACGAAACGGGAACGGAGATTTGAGGAGCGTAGGCGTAATCCGGTATGTAAAGCCTTCCTATCTTTTTTGGCATGTTCTCGAGTCTAACGGGCTTGACAACAGCCTCGATGACCCTTCGCTACCCACAATTCGAGATTGAAATTAGCGCAAAATCCGTGAGAAGATTGAACCAATTTCTTCTAAGATTGATCTATAAGTATATATTTTCCATAAATGGAGTCAAAACGCCTAAGTTGATTATGAACGACTCCCTAAAAGTTTATTATCCATAATTTATGTATTGTACTATGATTGGGTCCGAGGTGGGCCCACGATACCCGAAACTCCGGTAAGGTTCAAACCGATCCGTTTTTGTCCGTTTTTCATAGATAACTCGATTATGTTCCGTCCGCTAACTTAATGAGCATTATGACTGCCTTTCCGAGTCGAATATTATTCGACCTCGGTTACGATTCTCGATACTACGTTCCCGATATGATCCGCCTATTCCGATCGACTTATCTTCTCCGAACTACTTCGGTTTATTAAATCGTATGTCGATACGAGGTATATGGTTTCTCATGGATCGTTCTCGTGGATGTCTCAATGCTTATTCATCGCGCCGGGGCCGGAGGTTACGTATTCGTGCACCTGTTGCATTATTCACCGCGTCCCTCGGATTGTGCGGGCCGGGATACGTACGTATCGATTCGGATCCGATTATGATTATCGATGCGATTATGTGATATTATGGGGATGGCGGCCGGGATGGCATTTGATGCGATTCGTCCACCGCGTCCGTCTACGAGGGGCGGGTTACATATCGCGTCCCTTATTAAAGGGCCGGATGCGTACGTATGCGGCGGGATCCGATTTACGATATGTCCGTTCGTATGTAATTATGACTGCGTACGCATGATTACGTACGTTACGTTACGTATGTCGATTTGGACTATGATTACGTAAATATTTACGTACGTCCGACCGTATTCTAATTACGCTATACATTTGAGATCTCGGTTCTCGTCCGAGAATACGCCCATACGCGCCGTAAGTCCGACTCGCTACGAATCCGATTCCCCGTCCGCTACTATTTCGCATTTTTCGTACGTTACGATTTTTATATCGACTCGGGGTATTTTAATTATACATATTATGTTTCCGCTTTACATACTCGGTACGTCTCGTGCCGACCCACACTTTAACTTCGCGGGGGGGGGGGTTACATGCCCGCGGTACACGCGCGCCGCACGGTACGCGCGGCTTAGGATATTGGTGCTGCTGTACGGGAGAGCTCCTTTCGATACGGAGCCGATATTTTTATATATTCTCTACGTTGTTCATATGTTCGTATATATGACTATTTGGGTACGGCGGGGCCCCGTCCCGTCTTCCGATTCCTTCTCTCCGGTACGTATGTTAGAGGTACGCCGTATATGTCCGTGGTGTGGGTTGTCCTTTGGTTAGGTATATATGTGCGAGTTTGCGATTCTGTCTTATTATGGTAGCCCTAACGGCTTATGTATAATTTAAGTATGTATATGTATATGTATGTTCGTGCGATGTATGTTAGATTTGTATGGATTTATGTATGTACGGCCAGTTAGATATTTGCTATGTCGCATCTCGTTAGGCAGTACGTACGGGTGTCCGTTAGGGACACCGCCTCACGGCTCACTGTCAGTCAGACAACAAATTCTTTCAAGACGGGGAGAATGAGTGCAATCCTAGTTGCCCCAAGATCACCTAGTGAAATCAAGTCAAGGAACCCCAAACATCACAAGGGTCGCGCATGAAGATAGGCGCGCGAGCATACATTAAGGCTACATACCAAGGATCTCAAGTAGCGGGAAGATTGCTGAAGGATGGTTCCGAGAAGAGGTTGAAGAGAAGCATAAGCCAGAATATGGCCATTACTTAGCATTTGCATCAGTTCTCTTGCCAAAAGACGACACCCAAACAAGGCCCTTACTTATTAAGGGTAGAAGTGTAATAATATAGTTGTCTTCTTTTGAGCTTTAGTATAAATAGTAGTTTCTTTCATTTAGAAGACAGACTATTTTGAGATTATTATTTGAATTTGGATTTTTAACTCTTGGGGGTTTGAGTGATTTTGTTGGATTGGGTGTTTTTTGAGAATGGTTATTAGGGATTCTAACCCCCTTTTGGTCATCCAAAAAGTTGGTTGCTTCTTATTCTTAAATTTAGAGGTCTTAGTTTTTTATAACTTTTTTTTTAAATAGTCTAAGTTTTTCAAATTATCTATCTCTTTTAATTCTTCTTTTTTTCTTTTATTTTTGTTTTGATTATTGTATCAACCAAGTACCCAAACGTCCCAAAAATCCACACCAAAAGACGGAGAGGAAAAGCTCGAGCACGAACTATGGTGACCAAGGTTGGAAACGAGGGCAAGCAAAGGAGGTTATCGAGGGGGGGGTGGGCGAAGGTCCTAACCTTCCCGGGTGGCAAGAGGGAACCAAGGTCGTGGGGTACCGGTCGGACCCTCGAAGGGGTTAGATGATGATGGAGATTTGAATGGAAACCATGGTTAGGGGGGGGGCGAGACACGTGTCTTAATTCTATCAAAGGGTTTCTTTCAATCCAAAGGGGAAGTGACCGATGCATTTTTTGATTGGATGATTGGATAAAACTTTTGACGAATGACATGTCCCGGGTGAAAAAAGGGGCTTACGCCATTCCCTTTGGGGGATGCCTCCATTAAACTGGAAGGCAAGGAGAATTATCTTCCCCCTAAACCCATTGGGATGAATTGAAGGACGCCAGCGGCGTGATGCCCGAAAACCCACAAACAAAAACAACTCAAGAAGGTTATACAAAAAAAAACAAAAATTGGAAGAATATTATGAGGTTAAATTGTCGGGGGAGAATTGACTTTGATGGGATGAGTTAAATGCCGACTCGTTTCGAGCCGGGGTTTAAAAAATTTATATTGTCTCCCAAATGAGACTCCACAACTATGGGAGCATTAAAAACCCTTTGGGGAGAAATGAGGGGGGTCCATGAAGACAAAACAATAAGGGGCCCC